>NW_020229912.1:150000-441476 GCF_003227715.2 Harpegnathos saltator
AGATCCTTTGAGTCGTAGTCGAGACCCGCGGGATATAGAGTCCGAGGATCGATAAATGTTTTAGATGTTACATAGATCCCAGCGTTACTCGGATCCTCGTATCTTTGGACTCTCAAAGTTGTCGCGCGGCCCACCGCATTCACCGATTCGGATCGCTAGGTAACGCGAATTCTTGGATCTATGAATTCTCACATCCTCGGAAATATAGATTGTTGAACTCTTAGATATTTGCGCCACCTAGGATTTATAGATCCCCGATTTCTTAGATCCAAGAATCCCTCGACTCGCTTAGATCTCGCTTGTTTTAACGAAACTATAATAATTAACTCCCTCAGCCAGGGATGATTTCCTTTCCTGTTGGCGTCGATCCGTCGATGGAGGTACCCTCAAATACAACACGATCGACAGGTTAAAAGTACTCGCTCGACCCACGCGAACGAGTGAACAAGTTTTCAGGGCCAGAGGACGACCAATCGTTTTGTAGATCAGTCGGCAGAATTTTACTTTCGTATTTCGACAATTTCATCTTTCATACGTATGTACTTTTCTCTCTGCCGCGTTTATCGGATTATCGCTGTGCGCGGTAATCTCACGTTAAAGAACATTTGTTCGTTCAAACAAGCCAATCGTTGTTAACGACGTCTCGAGGGAACGCGCTGGGAAATCCACGAAAACCGACTTGGCTTTTCAGAGACAACGACACAACGCATTATAAAGTAATAATGATAACTTAATGTTAATCGATTATTATTACAATGACTCACATCGCGACAGGTGATGACGATGATAATTATCATTCTGTACTAGGCTGTCCTGACGGACTATCGCCTTTTCCCTTGAATACGATTTGCGAAAGGTCAAATAAAAGAACAATGATGAACGTTCGAGTGTCACGACGACTCTCGGACTCTGGTGAGCGATTTAAGTCAACAACCGACGACAACAAAACGCATCGTTCTTGATATACTGTTATCTCTTCTTCATTTATTTTATTTCTCGCACCGAAATCCAGCCGGCGATTCCGAATGTGTATCTCGATTATGAAGATTATTTGCACGATATTTTACATTTCAAACTCGCGCGACGCTCATCCGTGCGACCGTCATTGTTGTTCCGGCGCTCGAACCGGCGAGTCATTGTTCTTTTCCTTCCGCAATGTCGACGAGGGAAAGCGCGGGGGGTACCCCGCGAGTACACCCGTAGCTAGAATTGTACAAGAAGTTAGGGCGTTAAGCAAGATATATCATTAAGAATGAGTTAACAAACAAACCGTGTGGTTAAATAAATAGACTTTAGCTTTATACATACGACAAAGAGAGAAAAAAAGAGTGCTGGAAAATATTCATGAGAATCCGAGAAAAAAAACGAACAGAGAGAAAGAGAGAGAGAGAGAGAGAGAGAATGTATGTGTGTGAGAGAGAGAGAGAGAGAGAGTGAGAGAGAGAGAGAGAGAGAGAGAGAGAGAGAAAGAGAGAGAGAGAGGTGACGGGAGAGAGAGAGAGAGAGAGAGAGAGAGAGTGAAAGAGATAGCTTTGCCGATAGCCTGAGAATCGCAATAGAAAGAGCGTTAAAAAGAGGACTCCGCATTTTCGACAGTCTGTTATCCGATAGGAGCGATTCAAACCAGCATGTCCGAGCGAACTTGTGCGATGTTTGTGGGAACGAGTTTTATTCGTCGCTGTCACCGGATTTTCGTATCGTCGCGAAGCGTTACACCTATCCTTAAATTCGCCTGCGTTTACTATACTGAATGTATGTTACAATTAATATATAATATATATATATATATATGTTATAGCCTTCTGAATTGATATTAAAATGCGTGAAATTACACCAAACGGAAGTTTCGTAACGAAACTGTAAAAAAAGGGAAAAAAGGGAAAAGAAAAAGAAAAAAGAGAAGAAAGATGTCTCTCGAGAAAAAGTACTCTGTAGATCGTAGGGGGATGAAAACACACCACCGATATCCGATGTAGGTTAACGATCAACGTGGGAAAATTTCTCGATGGTTTAGATAGAGTTCTTGTGTCCTATTTGGTGTCGACGTTCGTCATATTTGTTCTTGACGACACAGCGTGCGTTCGATATTGTTGCGGACCAGACTCTTCGTGATTTCGTTAAAACCGAGAAGCAATACTGTTGATGCCTATAATTACTATTATCGAGCGGAAGCTTAAATAAATGACGATTAAACCAATCCCGGAACCCTAATGCGAAGTCATTGACCTCAACACTACACTAGTTTCGTAATTACAAAGAGATTCGATGAAGTTTCGCTAAAGTTTAAGAGAGAAATGCGTTATCATTCACTCCCTGCGATTACTGGGATTTATTTATGAAAAAAATACTCCAACTAGTAATGTGAGTCGAAACGCGACGGGGTGTCTCGGATTAAACTCGTTACCGTGGAGAGTCATCCTCCAATTAGGGTTCTGGGGTCGACGGTGAGAAATCTGAGAAAAATACTTTCGCGACAGCTTTTCGCAGATAATACGAAACTACGTCTCCGCAGCAGAGGCAAGAGTTTCGGCAGACGTCGTGATCCGATGATTCGTCGGAGGAAATAATTACGAGCGTGGGGGAGTTAAGTTTGAGTCGGAGCGTAACTTAAAGAGCTCGGCCCGAGCTTACTTTCACCTCATTGGCAGGTATCTGCGAGGAGGTGTCCTTAAATTAGAGAGCGATTTAGAGTAAAACACATTCGGGGAATTTAGCAGCACGAGTGAGCAGGAGTGAGAAGAAACGCGTACGAGAAGAATCGCACGAAGCTTGCTCGGAAAATGGATGGGGAAGGTCGCGAGTTCATTACTATCGATCTTGAGTCTTCGAAAACTGCGCGTGAATTCTTTCGTTCTCAGGTTCCCTAAGATCGTCGGATCCTTGGATCTCCGGATCGCACAGAATCCGCATTTTCAAGAATTCCTAAAAAGTTCGGGAATATACAGGGCCAGCGATGAAGTAATAAGATTAATTTTTTAAAAAAATGCGTGTATACACACGCGTAGGACATCCCACTTCTAACGCATTACTTTGCAACAGCAAATTCTCTGGACGGCTTGAAGATGACTTTAGCGAAAAAGTTGAGAAAGGTAATTGTTTCTTTTTCGTAACATTTTCATTTTTTCTAACATTGCGTCTCTTCGCAAATGAGTCTCGAATCAAAATTTCATTAAAGCAAAGTCTGCTTGGGATCAACTGAATAACGCAGCCTTGATATCCACTTAATTACCTGGCATTTACTTTGCCAAAAGCCCTTCCATTTCAGTCACGCTTATAATCTGAAAATTATTGGAGTGTCAACATCTTGGCGAAAGAAAATTCGACTCTGAATGGATCAAAGAATTTGACATTAAAGAGCAATGCGGTAGAATGGAGCACCTTGTATATATATATATATATATATATAAAAGAGACGCTCTCCGAAACTTCATCACGAACAACGGGAGGATCATTGCCGATATGTGCAATCTCAAGGGAACTACTTTGAAAGTAATCGCACTATGCTCTTTTAATCGACGAGAAAAAAAATATATCCTTTCTTCCAAAAAGATCTCACATCGCTCTAGAATCTTATTACTTTCTCGCCGTACCTCGTACAATTCCTCAGTGCATTTAGCTAGCTCTTCGAGCTGACCTTCGATTTTCCACTTTAAGGTCTCGTGTCCACCGAATGTCCAATATTAAATATCTATTCTCTTAAATCAAGAGACCGTGG
Source organism: Harpegnathos saltator (assembly GCF_003227715.2). Classification (NCBI taxonomy): domain Eukaryota; kingdom Metazoa; phylum Arthropoda; class Insecta; order Hymenoptera; family Formicidae; genus Harpegnathos; species Harpegnathos saltator. The sequence goes on from NW_020229912.1 coordinate 153,716, forward strand.
GCACATATTCAATTCGTATGTATTCTCTTTGCTCTTTGAAAATCCGGGATTTACGCGTCCTCGAGTCTCGAAGGACCACTTTGCGGCGGATGGAGGAAACGCTAGAGAAAGAAACAGTGGAAGCTCGCGTGAACAAAGAAAGCGTAAACGGGACAAATAGCGGAGGAATAAAACTCTTGTATAAAGTAGCGTGCGTAGAGCAATTAACCTAATCGATAAAGGAACACGGACGAGTTTATTGTTGAGTATAATAATAATGTATTATGTAACATTAAAACAAAGAATAAAAAAAAAAAGAGAAGGACAAGGTGGAGGAGCAGGAGGCGGTAAAGTTGAAGCGGGCGATGATGATGATAATATTATATTGTTGTTAGATATATATATAAATATATATATATATATTATATATATATTATATATAAAAATAACCTAGGTATTAAGCGACCACCTAATCACCGACACAAGTATACACTCTCGCAGGATATACAGGGTGTCTCGAAGAAAAATGTATTCCAGTAGGAGACGCTTACTGCTCGAGTAATTTGCGTTCGTTTCTTTTCTAGCGACGACTTAATCTGAGGTATTTGTTGAAGATTAATAAAAAGCGAAAACAATCCGAACGTGTTTCATTCTCTCTTGTTTCATTCTCACTTCCTCAGGCGGAGTCTGATGGAATCGCCGAGAAGTCATCGCCGAGATGCGTACACGCACCCCAGGAGAAGATTCGCGATCTCGTAAATTTAAGAATTCACTCATTGGCTGCGAGTCGGAGGATCGCGCCGAAACGCGCATCGATTCGCGTCGAAAAGGATTTCTGCTGTGCACGCGTATTTCAAGTTCGTCGACGAGCTCGGCCTCTGTGTTTACGCAACGAAATTCCAATTTCGAAAGTCGTTCCCCGTTCCGAGCGGCGCTAAGCAATTTTTTTTACTGCATGACACGATTTTACTCGAGCACACATCTCAGTGCGTGGAAAGTCGCATCTGAGTACGTGTGAAAAGCTCGCTCGCATTGTCCTGCCGATTTTCGCGCGAATAGACGCTCGAATCCGATTATTCGAGCCGAGTTGAGGGAAAAATCGCACACGCGCTCTTCCGGTTACCTCGATGTTGACGATACGTGACGATAACATGTGAGACTTATACTGAGGTTTAAAAGTAAAGAAAAAAAAAAAACAAAAGAAAAACGAACGAAACAAACGGAGGAAACATTTCCGCCAAGATGAAGCACCACCGACAACAATGCATCCACTTGCTCCTGCAGGTGATCCTGCTTACCGCGAATTGCCTCGCAGAAAATCTGACCCTTCATATAAACTTCAAGAGGCCAATATTCGTGACTAGCGGCGCATTCCTCAGTCTCACCCTGGATCCGGCGACGTTACTAAACACCACCGGTGTTCTCATGTAGGTATCAAAAATGGCAGAGAAATGACGAAATAGGAGTTCTATTAAAATTCAAGGAAGACTAAAATTCACCTCGTCAATTTCTACCGAGATTCATTATCGAGATCAGATCAAGAATTAGAATTCGGATCAAATTATAGAATTCAGCGAGCCCTTCGCTACTTGCCCTTCCAACCGTCAGGTTTGATTTCTACGTGAACATAGAAAGTTTAGGATGAATCCACCGGACGACAATGTCGCGCCCGATATCGTACGTGCATTATTACAATCCCAGTATTGATTTCTTAGAGAGAACTTTGACAAATACACGAACATGGTGCGAGGCTTGGTACCAGCCTATGTTCGTCTCGGAGGGCCAGGAAGTAACTCTTACATCTACGACCGAGTCAACGTTCACCCAAACGACGTGCTTTTCGGTAAGAGATCATTTCCTCGTCTAATCGAAATCTAATCGACTTTCAAACGATCGATCGAGACTGGATTCATTTAATCCAACAAATCGGTAGGATAATAATTCTCCGACGTATACGGGCGGTTCTTACGCGACATTTTCTTATTCAATTCTTATTCAACGTGATATTCAATACTTATGGAACACATCGATTGCCGTTTCGTTGCGCTCATATTAAAAGCTTAATTGACGATAAAATTATCAGAGATACGGCATATAAATGTAATTCAAGTCGCATATATATATTGGCAAATAAACGCAATTCAAGTCGCATATACATGTCTCTTACTTCGCGTCTCGTTGGCTCTCTGTCGAGCATTTCCGACCGAGTGTGCAAATGCAATTAATTACGCACTTTGTACGTAAGTTAATGAGACACATTGGCGCGTGCGCGCTCAAACGTCAAGCGTTCCGGCGATTTTTGAATCCTCTACAAAGGGATCGATTTCGCGTCACGCGAACGGAAAGTTCCGTCGCGCTGCCGCGAGTTCGCCTCGCGCGGTACCTTTTGGCGAAGCTCAATTCAACATCGGCTGACCGGCTACCGGCTATCGGCTGGCGGCGCCGCTAATTAAAATACCACGCCGGCGAATTTTCGCAGCTTTCGCAACTCGACCGGCGCTATTATCTCGGCGGAACTTGTCGACGTTGCATTATGACACCCGCCGCGCCAATGGAACGCTCTCGCTATCAAGGCTAATGGACGCGCCATATAACCGCCGGCCGCAACAAAATGAATTAACGACGTTAACGTTACGTCATCGCGCGCCATCGTCATGCATTGACATCGTCCTTGCTATCCTTTCAGAGAGCGCGGCCTCTCGTCGCACGACCAGGAAATTCGGAAATTGCCGTATCCATTAGAGACGCGCCGTTAACAGTCAAACTAGAGCGTTTCCAGACTTCTCCGTCTGCCACGCGAGAAATCCAATCCCGTCGGAACGGCCACTCGCCTCGGGAGCGCTGGTGCGCTCCCTTTTTCAATGAGTTAGCTGCCATCATCGTCGACCGGTTGACTGTGATCTCGCCGCGTCTCATTACGGTTACGGCCGGAACGTGGCTAATTGCACTTAGGAATCAAATATGCGGCCAACCGAGAGCCGATGAAATTAGCTAACAAATATCGTATACTAAATATACATGCGCAGCGAATACGCGTGTCCGTCGAAACTTTGCTTATTCAAGCCCCAGTTAAGCTTCGGGACAATACATGGAGATCAGCATAGTAATCAATGTCAATATTTAACGGTAGGGTAAGTCCGGGATAGATTGGCGTAGGGGATAAATGGTCAATTGCTATAATTTTGTTAATATATCGGCGCTAGGCGCCGATCGGTCAGTTGTGAATTGGATGTACCACGAGTAAATGTGTTTCATCCTGCGTGCACAGAAACACTGTTATTGTGAGCGAATAAATGTTTTGTGTTTCCAGCAACTTCCAAAATGTTCCACACGTCGGAAAAATACCTGCGGAAAAATATGCGAATACTATTCTATTCTATTTTGAGTTGCAACATTAGACCTGGGCTCAAACGACCAAACATCGTATTTAACCTAATTCATTCATTATCGAGATGACGTATGCCCAATTATCGTCCTTGACCGTCTAACCCGGACACCTGACCACTATCCGTCACGTAATATTTTTAATATCTCGTTATTACTGGCGTCCCATGAATTTTTTTTCACAGAAACTCTTCTGCACCTCAAACACATTGTCCTCTGCTGAATGTGTTAATATGCGTCGTTGACCATTGATCGCATTACAGCACAGATGTGTTGCAATAAAATTATTTGCAATTAAAAAAAACTATGTCCATCTATCCCGGACCCTTCACTATTACCCTAACCCTTCACCGCGTGCGATGGTGGACGCGCGTACGACAACAGAACGTTACGGAACGTCCTTTGTCCCCTTCCCAGCCTGCGGAGGATCTCCTCTCTGACTTCGCACTCGCGATTTTTCCAGAGACCCATTCGACACTGATACATCGATGGGCGGAGGACGCCGGGTTGGACGTGATCGCGTGCATTTCCCCGCACTACATCGCGAGCAAGTCGGCGACGCACTCGTGGGAGTCGACGAGCCTGGCGCAATTGCTCTCCTTCAACGATCGGATGGGTCACAACGCCAGCTGGCAATTGGGTTACGGTAAGGTTGCGTCTCGAGGCGCGCCTCGAGGCGAGAGAATAACGAGGGAAATTAGACTGCGACGTGTCGCGAGAGAGATCCGTGCGAAGTCCTGCATTTGTTCGCAGAGTGCCAGACGAGATGCGATCTATCGGCCGATGATCTGGGACGATACGTCGCGAAGCTGCGCGAAACGCTGAAAAGCTACCCGAGGTACTCCGATAGCCTGATCACTGGCCCGGACATTGTGGCATACAGGACGGCGCAACAACGGGAATACCTTCGGGATTACCTGAGCTCGGCGGCCGATACTCTCTCGGCGATCACGTGGCACCCGTGAGTATTTCACTTTCATTCACACGTCCAGTACAGTTTAATTCATTTGTCATTAATTTACTAATCATTTGCTATTACGTCGATACTTTTGTTATCGTCTAATCTTATAGAGTTCGCGCAAGTAAATACAGATCGCACGCGAGGACTCTCGTGTCGACTATTCGTCAGACTCGTGGCGCACAGAGCGCAGGAAACGTAAGCAATAAACAAATGGACCAAACAAAGTCGATCGTTCTTCTCACGGTCCGAGGATAATCGGCTGTGAATGAACAATCGCGCGACTTGTTAAATTTGCTTGCTGCTCGCGTTGTTGCCTACGCCTGCGTTACTTTATGATGCGTATGATACTTGAGTTACTCGAATGTGCGCTCAGATATGAATTTGTCAGTGGAATCGCGATCACAAATATAAACGTTTCACCAAGCTCCGGCAAAGCTCCACAGGGCTGCGAAGTGTCGCGTTTTCATCTTGATGACTGTCAAAACTTTTCGACGACCGTTCCAGCGACTTCGCCGAGGTCACTGTACACGGTGACGGCATTTCCGTGCATCCGGACAATATCGCCGCCGAAAAGGACGAGTTGTACAAAGTCATCGGTCATGTCGCGGCGAACAAGCCGCTGTGGATCGGTAAGGGAGCCAACTCAAACTTACACGAGTGCTAATCTCGGAGACATCGCTTATGTCCCTCGATTCATAATTCATTCGATGCCCACTGTACTGTAATAGCGGAATCAAAGCCGGAAGAGTGCAAGCATAAATATGTGGGAGCACTTACGTGGACGAGAAGACTCGGGAACGTCGCGAAGCTCGGTGTGCAAGTTGTGATGAGACAGTTCTTGCAGTTTAGCAGTGTGACTCCTGTAAGATAAATTATAACTCGGTAAATTAAATCTCAGAGAAAAGTAGTCTAGGAACTTAAAGGTCAATTTCCAATTTAAGTTACAAGTTTATTCTGGGCAAAGGTCGGAAGAGCTGAATTTTCTAAATGATATGAGAACAACATAAGCGTTTCTAATAATATCGTTGCTTTGATCAGGATTACTGGGTGTCCTTATTGCATAAGACTCTGGTGGGACGCGAAGTTTTGAAGATGGAAGTTCAATCCGACAACGAGAGTTACGTGCACTTCTACAGCCAATGCACGAAACCGTCCGCGCTATACGAGAGAGGAGCTCTCACAATTTTCGGGGTGAACTTAACGCCGAGAGAAGTGACCGCCAGTCTGAAGGGCTTCAAGATCAGAACTTTTCACGAGTATATCCTGTCGCCGGGTCCTGCGGCTGGCAATAAAATGTTTGCGGAGTAAGCTGCGTCAATCCTACAAGAGACGTTTCTCTTGCTACTTTTTGAGAAAAGTATTGTTCCTTTTGCAGGAAAGTTCTGTTGAACGGCAATCCGCTCGACTTAACAGACGACATGAAGCTACCCGACTTGAATCCAGAAATAGTCACCGATCCCGACGGTCTCAAATTGCAGCTTGCTTCTGGCAATATAGGTTTTTGGGTTATACCCAATGCAAAGGTAAATGTATAATTTCATCTTACCAATGCTTTATACGGTACAAAATGTTTGCCCCGAAAATTTTACGGTAGCAAATCGTTTTATTAAATGCGCTACTAACGACGATGATATCGATCGAACAAGGTAAAGGCTTGTACACACGAAGAGGAGAGTACGACCGAGGGCATGAAAACGAAGAAATTGTCGAAACGACATGTCGCTCGACGAGTCGACGGAGAGGAAGAAGAAGAAGAAGAAGAAGAAGAAGAAGATACAAGTCCGTCTAATTCGGCAAACCGAAAACTCCACGCGAAGCAAGAAAGAACAAAGCGGAGAAACGACAGAACTACACTACATATCTTGAAAACTAAATTATACAGGAGATTAAAAAGACTTTTGCAAAAGAATATGCTGCAGAAGGAGAATGGTGAAACCTCGAATTTGCAAAAACCATTTACGCGAATCTTGGAAGAGGAACTAATAAATCCACTCAAAGACGTGCAAAATCAGCAGAACATGGACGACGAACATCTTGAAGGAACGGAAAAATCTGACGAGAAGGCGGAAATCAACGACAGCCAAATCGCACCCTTAAAAAAGTACAAACGCATCTTGCTGAAGAGAAAGCCTCGAGCCGAAGCGGAATACTCTCTCGAGCCAGAAGCACAGGACATTGATAAAGCTATGATGCTGATATCAAGGATTAAATCCTTGTTTCAACTTGAGAAAGACGCCACATCCAACGACGTCAAGTACGAAACTATAAATGAAGAGGACACCACAATTGGGACGAGTGGCGAATTTAACGAAAAATTCGGCGAGCCAGCGAAAACGCTGAGACTGAACGCAATCGAAGGATACGTTAACATTCTTCATGATTTATTAGAACTCGATAAATTAACGACAGAGAGTGTCGAGGAGTGTCAAATTTCTGTTCACGAGGACTCGACGAACAAGGGAAGACACGGAAGAGACCTGAGCAAGAGATCGGAGGATCTAAAGAAGGATTTACTTGCAAGACACTCGAGAATGGGCGATCTGAAGGATCAGATTAAACGAAAGATGAGGCGCAGGAATGACGACAGGAAGGAGACTTCGCTGGTCGCACCTGATCTGACGAATTTCGACCATCGCAGGAGTACCTATCACGATCTGTTTCGGCAATATCCTTCCAGGAGATTCGTCCGGAGCAACGGCCATCCTCAGCACGAAAAAGCAACGAGAGACGTGGACAGGATGTCAACCGAGATAGCTCCGAGGAAGAACACTATCCTCAGGAAGCGTCCGCGGATCGACGACACGAAGGATCACGTGAGCGAGAGGAAGTCAAAGCGGAAGGACGTTTCCAAACGAGAAGGATTGTTGAGCCCGCTTAATCCGAGGATCACCGACAGCGGCGAGAACGGCTTCAACAGCTTCCTCCGACGAGATGCTATCAGAGGATTCCCCGAAGGCGATGTTTTTGTCACCACGGGCGACTCGGCCGAGCAAAGTGGCCAAGATTACGACTACGTGCAGGATGACGAGGATGACGAGGATAGCAAGGACCGGCAGGAAAAACAAAATTCGACAGTCGAATACGCCAAGGACGTTTTCTGGAATCGACTGAAAATCGACGATGATCAAAGCGATTACACGCCGAACGAATTCTTCGAGAACGTCCATCTGCCGAGCGCGAAGATCCGCGAGGGCGCGAAGGACTACGACGACCTGTGCGAGGCGGAGTTTGCCTTGGATAAGCGAGAAAATAACAAGGATAACGATTACAACAGCTCGACCGCTGCAAGGATTACAGTACAGCCGCTCAATGAGAAGGAGACAGTCGACAGTCAGGAGACAAAGACAATCGAAAAGAGAAGTTTTCAACAACTGATAAACTACCACGACAATCCTGAAAAGGGAGAATACAATCCGGATACTAATTACGAAGCGCCAGGATCTCACTTGGAACTCTCGGCGCCTCTTCGCCGACTGACTGAAACTCCAACGATAAAATACGACTTCACTAATTATCCAACATCAGACGCGCGCTCTGAAATCGCCAAGCAAAAGCTACAACCAGAATTGGAGTTTTCGAGCTTCTTTTACCAACCTGCTCTAGTTTCCCTTACGAGATACGATTACGGTAATTCTCAAGCATCAAGTGTCAGACCTGACGTTGACCATATGGAGAATCCGATCAACGATGTAGTTCTCTACAGCAGAAGAAGCAAGAGAAACGACTGGAAAAAGTCGCAAGGGCTGTTCGCCGAAGAGATGATCAAGGAAGACGCGGCCAATGCCAGGGATTGCCGTTGCAGAGTTATCCGAGCCCTTAAATCGCCGAAGAAGCTGTCGAATCGTCGCATAAAGCGCGATGAGACGCACGTGACAGAATTCACGACGCAGTCAGAGACTGCGAATGAAGACGCAAACGCGAAGCCAAACCCGCTGCGACTTGCGAGAACCGTGCCGAGCCCTACGACGAAGAACGAATTTGATAGAATCATGACGGGGGAGGTACTTCCGATTACGAGTGTGACCGAGGCTGATCCTGATTACGACAAACGTGAGATCATGACTATAGACTCAAACAAGTCGCATGAAGCGATGCGGACGATGGACGTAGCTTCGACACCAACGACATCTGCTTCAGGAACGAGCGGCGAGCATTCCGCGCGACAAGTCATGGACGAGCAATTGTTTTTTCGTGCCCAATCATCAACCGCGCCGTCGGAAGTCGAGAAAGCGACGTATGATTCTGCTGAGGCTGCTCTTCAAGTTTCTTCGCAAAATACGGAAAGTCGGCAGGAACTTGTTGCATCCGGTACTGAGGAAGCACAGCAAGCATCAACCTCTCTTTGCGAGGAGACGCAAGACCTTCAGAAGAAGATCCAACAAGAATCGATTGATGCGGCCACCGAGGGCGGAAAAGCGAAAAGGAGAAGATCCGACGATAGTGAAGTCAATTCAAAGTCGGACGAAGAAACACCGAAGCAAAAAGTGCGTAAAACGCCCGACTACTCGAGGTCGAGCTCGAGGTCGAACAAATTAAAAAGAAAAAAAGGACCCAAAGAGACCCGACAAAATGAGAACGACCTCGTTCGTTTGAGTAAAAAATGCGCAGTGCGAGCTAACGAAAGAAGCAACCGGAGGAGGATAACGCAGTCCACAGTGCCGCTTCTCTTAAACTCGGAGTTCAAAAATCTCGCTAGGTACGAGGAGTTCTTGACGAGACTCAACGAACGAAGAGAGAAACTGAGAGAGAGACAAGAGAAGCATCGCCAGAACCCAGCGAAGATCAGCGACGAGCAGACGCGGAACCTCAGTAAGAGAGAAGCTTGGGAGAAATTCTGCGAGAACGACGACTTCTGCCAGCTTATCCAGGAGAAGCTATTTCTAATAAGCAACGACGACAGCCACGTAGACAGCCACGACGACGACTACGATGATGATGTTAACGATGATGACGTTAATAATGATGATGACGACGGCAAAGAAGACGGGCATCTTCCCATGAAATTTACTCCCGAGCGATACGACGCTCTTCAAGATCAAACGTATTCGCGCGCGAACATGAAGCACGAGCATTATCCGGAATATAAATTGCATTACTACTTCCTCCGGCATCCGAAAGTCGTCGAGATCGAACAAGAACCCACAACACGACCCACATCTTCGGGTCGCAAGATATTCGCGATCGACCCTTCGACGTATCGCGGCGGCGAGCCGGTTTTGGAGCTGCACGACGAGTATTTGGATTCTCCTCCGAAGCATTCGTCGAGGATCGAATTCCAGACTCAGACTCCAAACTGGACGCTGAAAGACTTCTATCAAACTTCCTCGAGACCGATGAAGGTTTACGGAGACCAGCAGATGTCCAACGACCACGACAATTATCACGGTCGGGAGTGCGCGAAGAAATCGCAGAGTAGAGACGCCTTCGAACGAGGAAACGCTGTTGTTCTCTATATATTGGACAAACATCGACAATACGACTTGCGGAAAGAGCTTGCAGAACTCTCACGAATCTATTTGAACACCCTTGACCGACGAGACGTCGATCAGATCGTAAGAGATCAGACAGCCAGTGACTCGAACAACGGCGATTCGAAATCCACGCTTACAACGGCCAGAAAAGTTGGTCTAGCAAGAAAGATTGACGAGAAATCTGCGGGAACCAACAGATATATACGACGCGAGAAACTCGACAATCGCTCTGATAAAACTGTTGAGAAAGAAGCTAATAAGTCCAACGAAATGAACGATAAGGTTGAAGACAGTGCAAATACCGGCGCGTCTAACGTGGAAGTTCGAAGCGTTGAAGAAGAGATCGTCGACAACGGCGATTCTAAAGAAAGCGGACTTCTCGACACTTCGGACACCACTCTCCGTAGTCGAAGAAATGCTGAGGAAGAAACGTCCGACAAGTTTCGACAGCCAACTCGGTATGTGACATATCTAACTTGTTCGAACTTGCGATCGATTTTTTATCCTTGATTATATCCCGATTTACACAGCAGTAATTTAAAGTGTTTCTGGTTTAGATCTTCTATAAAGTTCAAAAGTTAAAATATTTCACTGATATGACACAAACGACTTCAAAAGTTAACGTAAAATATTAATTCATAAAACGTTATTTTATGTGCGTAGAGCAAGCACAGCGGACGTGACAATCGGTGATGACAGGTACATCTGTATGAAGGAGCGGGATTCCGAAGAGGTATCTAGCGAACAGTCGATACCGCTTTATCAGCTGACGAGACTTCCGTCGGATGCGGTTCTGTTCCGCAAACCGAAGAACTACGTGACTTCCTCGAGTGGAAACTTCGGTCGACAGGGAGAGGAACAGTCGTCGAAATATGTGGTTCTTATGCCCGATAAAATCGAGAACACCTATCCGTATGAGATGTTACAGGCGAAGAATCCCGAGAGATCTTTGAGAGTTTCGAATTGGCTCGACTCATATCTACCAAGAATAACAGACGCGATGATCAGATATTTGAATGATGTATCCTCGGGAGAACTCGACTATGAAGACTCTTCGGAGGAGATTTCGGATGAAGAAGTTTCGTATTCATTGGATTATTCGAACGAGAGCAACGAGAATAGACAGAATGTTTTCAGGAACATCGCGGATGAGGTCGAGCGTGAATCGGGAGAGGACGATCAACATCGTAGAGCGAAGAGCAAAGAATCCCACAGGCGTTCAACAATGAAGGATCAGATGCGATCCGAGCAACGTCGAGTATTTAAATCGTTTCCCAAGGAAAATGAGAAAATGAAGAGGCAACGGAGACAAGCCGAAATCAATAAGGTAAATTATCGAAGTGATTGGCTAATAAAATTTTCGATGATGACGCCATTTTCATATATTCTTATCTTTTTGTTATATATATTTTTATTTATCCTGTGTTCTAATAATTTTATAATTTCTTTGCATTTATGAATAATTGTTTTAGAATTCAAGCAGTAAAAGCGAATTTTAGATTCTTGTTTCGAGAACATTTCAAATATCGACAATATATTTCTGGCGTAAGAAAAACACATGCAATGCGTTTTAGAAATTGCATGTTTTCTTGAACCACCGCTATGTGTTGGGGTTACGCTAAACAAACAGATTTATGAGACTCGTGTCGTCCTGCCTCACATGAGATTCTTCTTTTTCAAGATCAACTTTCTTTCTCCATGGTCGGAAACAAACAAGTCCATTCTGACCGATGACACGGCCAAAGATGAAAACGATAAGGATTATTTACAACGGAGCAGTATTAACGAAGAAGTTATAGTGAAAGTAGATTATCCGCATTCGCAAAAGAACAGAAAAAACCACGATGATCTACCCGAGAACATCGCGAAATCTGAAAAGAACGATATTACTTTTGCCGAAAATAGAGGGAACGATGAAAGTTTAGAAAATAGCATTACGCAAAGCGACAAGAAATTAGTGTCTTTCGTGGAGAAAACAATTCCGAAATTACAAGGCGTTATTCTTGATGGAGTAGAAAATGCGAAAGACCTCACGGAATCCGTGGAAAAATTGGTCAGTAATTTCAAGGAGAGTTTCAATGAGACTTTGATGGAGGACGAAGAGACAAGTTCAATAAATAAAACTTCTGAGAGTATCGACAATGCTTTCCACTTTGCAATTATGAATATAAAGAAATTTTTCACCCTCTTCACAGGAATATCCTGAATCCTGCGTGTATAAAAGTTTTAAAATATTTAATAGAGTTTATATATATATATATATATATTGCATATTTCTGCGATAAAGACTCCGATTTTTAACATGTAATATGATATGAATTTAATAAATATTTGCAACATTCATATAATGATATCTAAAATACCTTTGTAATAACGCTTTTTATCCTTTATACTTATATATTATCGTTGTAAACATACTCAAACAAATATGTATAATTATATGTACATGCGCGTATGTATATATGTTTATGTATATATGTTTATAAATGATGACTTAAAAAAATAAAGAAATTTTTGTGAAAGACAGTATTGTGCTATAATGTAATGTATATATCATTTATTATAGTCAAAGAAAATCACAAAGTTGAGAAGTTAAAAATCAAGAGAAAATATTATAGAATAATATATAGTATCGAGTTTATTAATTTAATATTAAGATCAGAAGTAAGATCAGTAATATTAAGATTTTTAACACATTCGCTAATTCGTGAGGCTACAATACGTGAGTTAAAAACATTTCGTACTTTTTATTAAAATTTTTTGTGTGTAGAAAGTTTTGTGTTAATTTTTTTACACAGTCGTGTGTTAATTTAACATATCGTGGTTGTGTTACTTAGACTTTCTTTTGTTAAATTAAGATTAACTATTTTCAAGTGTTAAAATAACACAATTTATATGTAAATGCACGAATTCTTGCTCTGACATATTTTATATGTCAACATATAAAGTCAACACCTAAAATGTGTTAATTTCCTCATTATAGCGGTTATCATGTGTTATATTATATAAAGATTGGATTTTTAACACATAGATTATGTCAATCTAACATTTTCATTTCATCAAATCATAGATCATTACTATTCCCAAATGTTGAAATAACATTCATTGTATGTCAATTTAACACAAACTGTGATTCTTGACGGCATTCAAATGTTAAATTTTTGTGTTAATCTTTCACCCATTATGCGTGTTACTTTTTAACATATTTGCTGTACGTTAAATTAAGACATAAATGAGAGTGGATGATTTGAGACACATGAAATATATTAAATTTAACACATCATTTCTTACAGTGTAATATTATCTCACGAAAATTGCAGACATAGCCTTGTAACTATACCGTGACTGTTTATATCAATTAAGAAAATTATCAATACTCGTGGAACTGCTATAAATATCATAATAGCAATCGATTTTAAAAGAATCAGGTCACGGTGTCGCTGCTCTTGAATAATGATTGTAATCAATGTGTGTATATATACGAGTGTATACATAAACATTACGACATAATCCAACCGATGAGTGAGATTTTGTAATGACACGATGACAAAACCTGTGTGTAACCGCGCTCAATTATTCAGTGCACTTTCGATTATGACGGAGTTCACTTCGACTTTCGAGGCATCAGTGGAGAGTAAATTTTGTTATAATCTCATTTATTAGTATACTAGTATAAACTAGGGTATAAACTAGTATAACATACCAGTATAAATATATTACTACTCTCATACTTATGTATTATTTCTTACACACACAGTAACAAGGGACGAGGTTCGTGCACGAAATTAAAGAGCATGGTAATGCCGATCGCCGTAATCGATTGTCAAATTCGTGTGCAGCAGTGAGTGCGATTGGCGATGTACGAGAAAATCGCTTTGATTGTTTTGGCATTGCTCGCGGTTGCCTGCTCGGGAGAAGTTTCTCTCACCGGAACAGACGTGAAGGATGCAGATTTCTCCGATTCAAGGCAAGTGATAATTGATCAAATGAAAATCCCGAATTTCTACCAAAATTCTCCTATTCGACGATCCCTTTTGCACTAATGGGAGCAGATATAAGCCGTTACTTTGCCGGTGCTTTTGCCTACCATCCCGTCTTGTAGCCCGAGTTTGACTTGTGAAACTGTACTCGAGTCTCGCAAACATTAAAATGTGTTAAGCGTAATTGCACCACTGTTTACGTCAACGACTTTTGCATCGTGCGTTCCACGCTCATGCACATGCTGAGCTAAGAACTTTGCGTCTAGAGTTGCTAAATTTTATGATGTTAATGCGCGTGACGGTTGATCCTACATTCGTTATAATTATAATTACGTTATAATATTAATCATTGATATTACATTCTTCATCAATACATTACATTATAGCGTTATACGTTATAATTGGCATAACCGATATTGTAATTACAACATTATAATTGACATAGTCGATGTTAATTACAACATTATAATCGACATAATCGATGTTAATTATAACATTAAATAGGTTGTCAAGGATACTCCCCTTCCCATCATCATACAATAACCAACAATATATCACGAAGGCCACGAAAGCTAATCAAAGATCGGTCCTTTCACCATCGTCGCTACCATCGCAGATGCGATTTGAACAACGACAGCCGAGGGAAACGAATCAGAAGGGAAAGCGTTGCAGCGCGCATCTTCGGAAGAGCAGATTTTCTCCGTCGGTAGGAAGAGCCAGAAATTCGGACGGAAACGTCAATATGAAGACCTCCCGGGACATTCCCTATGTTTCTGCAAGAAACCCCAGATATTCGACTGAAAGCTCCGCGGCCACGAGCTGGACGATGGAGACGCGCAACGAGAACAAAACGCTCCTGCGAGCCCTTCAAGACAGCCTGAAGGACGCGCAAGACGCGAACGTGGATTCTCGAGAAGAGACGAAGAAATGCAACACGTTCGTCTGTTACTGCCAGGAGGAGAACTGCGTGCGAAAATCATCGAGAACCAGCTCGTCGCGGACGTCGGGATCTTCCAGGAGAAAGCTCGGCAGGACGAACCGTCGAAGGCCAACCGAATACGAATACGGAAACACCGGACCAGTTCTCGAAGCGAGTGTCCTGCGCCCAGAATCGCCGAGATGGTACCATGAAGCTCGCCATGAACCGCACGTTCTCGGCCTGATCAACTCTGTCCCGATACAACCGCCTCAAGAAATAATGCATCCCGCCTTCTTCGCGCCGTTTCTGCACGGAGTGCCGCTGGTTGCGCCTTCGATGATCGGAAAGGATGACCCCAACGTCGCTTTCCCGAGCGCCTCGTTCGACGGCAGACCCGACTTTGCCGTCGGAAGCAACAATGTCAACCAGCATCAACGCGGACTGATTCTCCGTCAAGGTTCGCAGGAATGGCCTCAAGAAAATCGACACCTCGATACCGTGACCGTGCCGAATACTTCTTCAGCATCGATTGGCAACCTAGCAGCGATGATCAACTTGAGCGAAGAAAATGGCACCACGGACTTCTCCATTTCGCACGAGACAGTTACCGTGAATCACCTCGACGCGACGATCAGTTCCGTGACAGAAAATGATGTCCTGTCGAAAGAGACCATCGAGACCAGCGAAATAAACGAAGCGGATATCTCTCCAGGATTACGTGCGACGCTCTCGACGGATCACGTCGTTTCAACGACTGAGGCAGGAGCGAGCGGTAACTTCGAATCCTACTCTCTAGGAGCAACAATCGGGGCGGATTTGGACGAGCAGTTTCCTTCCAGATTCATCACGACGCCGGAGATAAGTGTGAGAACTGGCTCGGAGGAGACGAAGAGCCATCTCAATCCGTATTATTCCGAAACAACCACAATGAGCACAAGTCGATCGGAGTCATCCACGGATCTTTTATGGGGAACTACGTTACCCTGGACGGATAGGCCATACTTGAAAGCAGAAAATAATTATGATCAGACAACGAAGATCAGAAATGTTCCGTTAACGAGCACCAATACACCGCACGAATACACGAGACGTTCGCCAACAGAACTTTATCTGTACGTTGCAACCAGTGAGCGAACTGATAAGCTACGTGACGGCTACAACGTGCAGTGGTATCCGGACGCGAGCAGATCACCTGACAGTAAGCAAGTGGCTGACAAAAGTATTCCGATGAAGAAACTGGCGGGGCAAACGATCGACGAGATCGAAGAGAGTACGAGAGGTGAATTGTTAGAGAAGAGCAAGAGTCACGCGACGATGTTGTTGGGCTCAAGTTACGACGGAGAATCAACTACGGCGAGTTCAGCGGCGAGTGAGAAGTTTTATTCCACGATCTCGCACGAGTCTAACGTGGACGATTACGTAGCGACGAACACAATCCACGACAATTCAGAGACGAGTATTTTTCCGTTCAATCCGAGATCCCACGGAGGAAAAACGACAACTTCCTATTACGATCTCACGACTGAGCGTAAACTCGAAGAGGCAACCGCGGACGTCCTGATGGAATCGATAACTGAGACCTATAGTCGAATAGGGTCTCTTCAAGATCAACTTACGGAAGCAGAGTACTTGAATTGTGAAGAGACGAAGAGCGATGATAATAAAGGAGACCTGGAGTACACCACCGAGAGTCTCGTGAAGATAAGCGACTTGTCGACGAAGAGATTACCTTTTTACGACAATTCTCTACTGCTGAACTCCATCAGGAGAGTCATCAACAACTTCGCGTTAGATAGTGACTTGGCGAAGGCGCAAGATCTCGACGAGGACGCGCTTCGGGCGCAAGGCAAGAGTCTGCTGCCGGAAATCCTGCAGATTCCGAACCTGAAGGACATCCTGTCGTCGTCGCTAATAAAAGACACGATTGTAGGGAAGGTGAAAGGCATCCTGTCTAAAAGTATAAGCGAGACGAACGGTTGGTCGCACGATGTGATCAGGAACGCGCTGCGCGACTTGTTGGAGGGTTTCCACAGTCCTCATCATGTAATGAAGTCTTCTCCGATAAAAGTCGAGGAGCACCAATTTAACAACGGGCTATGGAACACCAAACTGGTGACTTTGCCGCCCGTTCACGAGGAGAAGTCTGGCAAGCCGTCAACAGTGCCGAGACGCTTGTGGGAGAACATCAGAGACCTCCTGGGATCTCCAGCGGTTGCCTCGCAAGCGGACCGGCAGATCGTGCGGAACATGATCGTGCAGAGTCTGAAGAATAGTTTGGCTAAAACAGCGGAGAGAGAAATTAACAACCTAATTAATGACACGGTAATCCTTGATACATTGAACGGCGCGCTGCAATGGCTCAGAGGATCACAGGATATGAGTGCGAAGGATGCGTCGAAAGAAAGCGAAGTGAAACCGAAGGTCGAGTCTGCCAATGACGAAGAGGCCGTGAGCATTTCGAGAGGGACGTCGACGTGCTACGAGAGCGTAAAAGACGACTATGAGACGAAAGGGGAACTTGAAGAATCGGTCACGAGCGATGTGAAGCAATTCGAGAAGGACACACCGCTGGATGGTACCGAGACACGGAGAATGAGCTACCAGAAAGTTAAGAAACTGAACAACAATGTCCAAGTATTAATCGTTACCGAGCCGTCGGATTTAATAGAGCTTGGGAAACCGTACGAAGGAAAAGATATAAGCCTGACTCTGCTTCCGGGAGCAACTACTGAGGCTTTCCAAGGAATAGAGAATGTCCTGAATTCAATGTCGATGGAACCTGTTGAAGCACAGCAGAACGACGAAGAAGCACGAGACGGTGAATCGTGGGAGCGTACGACGACTTATCAGCAATCTTCTGAAACATATATCTCGCAGGCAACAACTGGACGCACGAACAAAGATGTTCACACGACGGAAGGAACCGATCGAGACAGTGTCTTGGACAAAGCGGAGCACGTTGGTGAACAGGAGCCATCGAGAATAACGATTTCAGTGGACAACATCGAAGTGACAATAGCTTCCGCGCAATCAAATCCACGGACGAATGAATTGCCTGAGACGTCGAACGAGGAAAGCAACGTGGTCTCGAGAACCGAAGCAGTCTCTTTGCAGAATGAGGCAACACCTTTGGTTTCGCGATACTCGGAGACAAATACACAGGAGAAGACCACGAGGGAGTTCTCGAGCTCCTGCGGCTTCCTGAAAGAAACCAACGAGATCTCGTCAACGAAGAAGCCGGAAGGTAAAAAGAAGGAAATTCTCACTTTCGGAAAAATAGCGAAGTGGAACAGCGAAGTGACGACTAATCTCGATGAAGTGGCCACTGAAATCACGAAGCAAAATAGTTTTACCACTGAATCCTTAATTGTTGACGAAGCTGAAGCGTTTGATAAACAACTTGCTGTCGTTGCTCTTGCGCCGAATTTGATGTCATCATCGGCTGACGACGAAAGACAAAGCAGCACGATAAATGTTTACAACGAAAGCTATTCTGACGTCGGAACGGCACAAGACAACACGATGAATCCGATGAAGGAGTGTTCCCACAAGTACGATGAAATGGATCCAGCGATGATGCGCGCAACGAACATTGACGTGTTGCCGATCAGTTATTATTCGCCGAATAATCGAGTTTTGGATTACGTGAAGAATCATCGCGTCGATAACGAAGATGAGACCACCCCGGTAATTGTAAGCTCCATGCGGAAGTCGTCATCGGATTACGCACGGCCATCGGAGGACGCAACTTTGAACCAAGGCATGAAGGCTGCTGCGAATACGAAGCAGGGAATAATATATGTTTTGAACGAGAACGTATCTTCACCTAGCGAAGATACAGCTAGTAACTCGACTTTGTCTGCGAATGATGATGAAAATCGAAAAATGGAAGCCACTGTCTTTTCTTCTTCCTCTTCCTCTTCGGATGTTGATTCTCTGCAGTCACAACAGCAGAAGTTCCAAACAGGAGATATGATTAAAATTCACGAGGTCACTACCGAAGTAGAGAAAACTTACGCGAAAACGGTGTACTTCCAACCGCGGCAATTCGATCTCGAAGACAACTCGAGAACCAATTCACTTGCGATTGCTCTTTCGAGCACTGCAAGTAGCAATGATAATTTCAGCAAAAATGGGAACAGCAAAGGCACCAACAACGATCCAAGAGATAAAAAACTCAATGACATTGGTATCATTGTCACAGAAGCGAATAAGAACATCGATTCCGCTACCGAATCATCTACAAACGATATTTCTGACACTCTTCAGCTATTTCCTACTTTAACTGCTTCCGAAGAAAGTATCGCACAGCTCCAGAGATCGCAGCTTTACTATATCGACGACGGCATCAAGCTACCATTGGAGATAAAGAAGTTAAAGGATGGTACCTATACGTTATCAGTTTCCAAGAACATATGCGAACTGATCCTGAAGAGAAAGTGCTGTGTACCACTACAAGGACACGTGCTTCAATCATCGAGACCAGATACACACATGAGTGATGTCGAAGAAGATTATCAATTGAACACTCAACTTCCAAGTGCCACGATCACGTTAAGAAACACACTGCAGAAGTTGGAAGAACTAGAAGAAAAATTAAATCTTACCAATGGTCGTAGAAAGCGAGACTTGATCGAAAGCGATTCAAAGCCGATCATTTCGATGCCAGTCCTCGATTTTGTGAAAAAGTACAACTTATCACTCGACTTCAACGAGGATGAAGTGCCAATGATGGAATTTAGATCAAGCGAAAAGATCCGGAACTCCGGTAACTCATTAAAGCAATTAGTTGAGGAATCTGAAGAGAGTCAGATGAAAGAAAAGAATCGTGACGTTTACTCAGGAAAAGAATTAATACAAAATGAATTACAAAATAAAAAGGAAAATAAAGTTGACAAACTTCAAGGTTCGATGAACATTCGAGATGAGGATATATTGGGAGGAAATGTCGAGAATTTAATGAAAGCTAAATTGCAAAAGTCTAGAGAAAAAGTGAGTCGGTCGAAAAAAGTCAAGACATCAAGACTGAGTAAATTAGAAGCTGAAAACGATAATCAACGAAGTATGAATATCAATCAGATTATGGATCCTGACAGTCGAGAGGACAGTTTTATTTCAAAAGAGACTGACATTTCCAAAGGAGAAACAAAATTCAAAAGCAATGAAATGAAATGGGGTAAGTTATTGAATATTACAGAGAATAATTATTATGCATACTAGTGCTGAGTAAGTATACGTGTATATTTGTTAATAACATGTAATAAAGAATTCTAAGTAAATCTTTCTTACCTTTAGAATAGAAAACAGCCGATAAATAAATGTAATCAAACGTCCAATCGATTCAAACATCTTCAAACAGAATCACCTGCAAATAAAATGAATTTATTTTTTCTCTCGATTTATTTATGAACAATAGCATAAATATTAATATAAAAGTAACATGAAAAATAATTTTGTTTCAGGAGACTTTGAAATTCTTGTTAAGAGGAAAGGAGAGATACCTGAAGAAATAAAGTTGGTTAAACTAAACAAAGAAAAGGAAAATGAGCAGCACATGGATAGTGCTGAGCAGAATAAATTTAATGTTCCAGAGGTTAACATTTTCAAAAATATGAATGGAAGGCCGTATAGATATCAAAGAAATATAAGAAATAGTCCAAATAAAGGGACAGAAATAATAAAAGATTTCCTCTATTGGCTGAAAAGCCTTTTCTTGAACACAAATTAATCACAATAAATGAACTAAAGATCCACACTTTCTTTCTTTTTATATGTTAAATATTTCATAATATTAGAAGTAGGCATATATATGTATAATTTGTATTATAGACATCTAGTAAAAATTGTTTATTTCAGAAACAAAAGATTATGTATCATCATTAAACCTGTATCATCATTAGATCATCAATATACATTGTACAATTTAAAATTAAAATCTTTTATATTTATTTATTTTAAATCGTATTAAAAATAAAAGATCTAACTCGTCGTAAGGTTATATTGTATCAAAATTAAAAATTCGTGTGCGTTGAATTTTATTACAATTTGCAATATAATAATCGATATGCTACATTTGTTAAATGAACGACTAATCTCCAAATTATAATAATAATAATGATAATAATAATAATAAAACACATCTTCCCATATAACCTTTGTATAAAGGATTTGTAAATGAGCAAAGAGAGAGAGAGAGAGAGAGAGAGAGAGAGAGAGAAGTCGCACTCGTATAATATTGTTGTCTCTTTCTTTCACAGTGCAACAATCCTATACGTCTCTATCAAAATTATAATCAATGTTACCCAATAATACATCGAAAAATAAACATGCCGGAAAGTAATCAAACCGATTTCTTAAAAAAAAAAAACAATTATTTCAATTATTATAATTCATTATAATCACTTAAATAATGAAAGAAAACTATATCTTTCTTCTCTTTGAGTGTGAGAGCGAGATAGACAAATGTAGTTTGAGAGTGATCAGTGAATTATCTCTCTTTTCTCACCGTAGATGTTACTAAACCGATTTTATGCTCACATCTAAACGTAGTCATAATTAAACACTTGTTACTTACTTTTTTATCCCACAGTCATCACTGTAAACGTTGTTATCGTCGTGAACGAAAACTCCAGGTCAAAGTACAACTTAACGGTTGTAGGCCATTTTCCTTACGTTCAAATTGAGTGTTTATACAATTTTCAAACCGTATGATTGTGCTGCCACAGAACTCATTTCATTGGCTATGAATTATCTGAAAGTAGTAGGTAACCAATGAAATAACTGCACCAAGGCACATTAGTCATGAAAATCAGCACTTATAGTGCAGTTGGGCGGCAACGTTCAGAGGAATCTTTATTTTGAAATCATCTTATTTAACCACGAATAAGACGAAGTTTTATCCTTTAGTAAAACGGCAGAATATAAGAATTGGTTGAATTTAGATTTTCCTCTGCGAGAAAAAATATGGAAAATAGCAGATAAGGAAAGTGTGCTACAGCTACACTAGCTTGACCCAAATTTTCTGCTCTTGCGTTCGTGCGAGCAATGTATTAAGATTTATATTTACACGAATATACACCTACGCATAAAAATCCTAATTCGTATTCTTGTCGCATACGGCCATTAAAGTCCATTTGAGATTCGCTATTGGCTCCTGTAGACTTAAAATTGACTCTGGAAAAAAAACAAAATCTGCCCCATCGATTCATCGATTGACTCTCAATTTATTCCTACTATCAAACCTCTGGAGAATTCGCCTTAATAGACGCCTGAAGCTAATCTCATATAACCTTGAAGAATCTGAGTCACACAAGATTATTTCAAAGGTTATGTCACTTCAGGTTCGAATGTTTTGACGTTTCATTAACAGTGTAATTCGAATGATGGGTTTGTTTGGAAAATCACAAGAGAAGAATCCCAAAGAAATGGTGAGTTTTGCATACAGTACATTGTCATTCTAAGTATTAACATTTAATAATTCTACAGGTTCAGGAATGGACTCATAAGTTAAGGAAAGAAGGGTATCAATTAGATAGACAAGTTAGAGGTAAGTTATGAGAAAGTATTTCTAGAATACAGAAAAAATGAAAGAAATGATGAGTCAATAAAAGTTTCAATCTCCCATGTACAAAACTTGTCTTTTTCCTCAGCGATCCAGAGGGAGGAAGAGAAAGTAAAACGTTCTTTAAAAGAAGCAGCAAAGAAAGGTGACAGAGATGTGTGCAAAGTGCTGGCAAAAGAGATTATCAGAGCTCGTAAAACCTGCAATAAGATATATACATCCAAGGCTCATTTGAATTCAGTATCTCTACAAATGAAGAACCAGCTTGCAACAATCAGAGTTGCTGGTTCAGTTTCAAAATCCACAGAAGTAATGCAGGCTATGCAGTCGCTAGTACGAGTGCCAGAGGTAGCTGCAACCATGAGGGAACTGTCGAAAGAAATGATGAAAGCAGGAATCATTGAAGAGATGCTGGATGAAACAATGGATTCTATTGAAGATTCCGAGGATATGGAAGATGAAGCAGATGAAGAAGTTGACAAGGTAAATAATTTTACAGTTATAATATATTCTATTAATATAATAAAACAAAAAAATCAATATAATATAGCAGAAGAGAATTTTTTTAATGATTAGAGTAATATAGATAAGAATAAAATATGTATGTCTTACTGGGATATATTAAAAGTTGATATAAAATCAATATAATTTTTGTACAAATAATATATAATTCAACTTTGATAGATCTTATGGGAAGTAACAGCTGGTCAACTAGGTACAGCACCAGCAGTTGTGACAGAAAATCCAGAATCAATTGCTTCCTCTACTGCTGCAGAAGAGGAAGTACCAGAAGATAATGATAAGGAACTTGAAGAGATGAAAAATAGACTGCAAAGTCTACGCAGTTAGATGAAGAATAATAATCGAAGGTCAATCGCACCAAATTTATCCGTGATAAAAGTATTTTCTCGTGATAATACTAAACTACTGAATAGAAAATAACAAAAGTTAGAAATATAAATATATATACCGATGCATTGCTAACTGAATTTTTTCATACACTAATTTATATTCAAAATTTGAATTTGTATGTAGCAGTCTGCTTGTTAATCATTTTCACTCCAATGTGATACCAAGATATCTTCAAATAATGTGAGATTTTGAGATGTTCTGGTAATTTTTACAAAGTAATAGCTTTTTTTATCAAATAATGATATATTGAAAATAGAAAAATTAGTATATAGCAAAGTTAAATAAAGCAAAGATAATTTGATTATTCTGAAAATATATATTTTTATTGAAGAAATAAAATTGAAGTTAACTATATCTCCAAGCCTCACTATTTAAAATTGACACGCTGAGAGTAACAATATGTAATTTCATTATTTAATGTAAATATTGTATGTATATTTGCTTCATAGAATACTTAAAGTATGTACTATATATCTATTTCTATAACCATTACAAAATGATTTTCCTTTAGCTTTCTAAACTCTGTTCCACTAGTTTTAGCTATAAATGTAATAAAAGATATATATATATATATATATATGTATATATAATATATATATAAAATGTATATTATATAATTTCATTTGTTTACTTCTTCATTCAAGCTGCTACTGCATTAAGGTATTAAATGAAAAAAATGCAACTTAAAAAGATATAGTTGACGCGAGTTCTCTAATATTATATTTATTATTTATACTCCTTTTTATAAATATATAGTAAAAATAACATTCTTCTCAATTGTGAATATACATAAAGATAGTAATTGATTTTTTTTGCATCTTTACAAATTGATTACAAACTTCGCAATATCAACATATTTTTAACTTAACTCTTCCTCTGTGATTAAATCATTCGTTAAATAAATTGTTCTATTTTAATTTTAGAAAATCTATGTGCCTGTTTATAATCAATATAATGTTACAATTCACCTAAATTGTTTTTTTAGGATTTCTTGAACACTATCTGGTAGATAAATGAATGCAACTACAAACTTCAAGAGTTTCCTGAAGTTGGATATTTTCTAATGCATAAAGTAATATATTTTTCACAACTTCAGAGATGATCGATTACCATATTAACAATGGAAAGCTTCGTCTGTGCTCTAGCCTTCTTCGGCAAACGATGCATCAGCGGCGTTAACTTCGCTAGGAAACGACCAACTTCACTTGTAATAGGAAACATGGTCCTCCTCATGGTACCTGTGATCCTCTTTGGCTTTGTTTTTTTCTTCTTTATATTGACGACTTCCAGTTTTTTAAAATATGGTTCCTTCTTTATGTCCACTTCCCTCAAAATTTCCAGAGAATGCGGGAGAATTACTTCTTCCTGCACTTCCAACTCATCGGAATTCAAGGTCTCTTCCGTTGGCTCCGGGGATATCGACAGAAGCTCCATGAAGTTTTTATCCACGTGCGGTTTGGTCTTTTGTAACACGGCAGACGTTTGGCCGTTGTTCTTCAACCAAATTTCGTTGTTGGAAGCATTCTTATTTGTCATTTTAATCTTGGCCATCGTCGGTTTCTGCTCCTTTTTCTGCTGCTGTTCCGGTAAATTAATTTTAATCAACAACCCTGGTGGTATGCTGGACAGGCTGTGCACTGGTATAGGCGCGCCCAAACTCGATATATCCCAGGTAAACGGCATGATTACTTTTCTGAGTCCGTCCGTTTGAGAATTGGACATTGTTACATTGGAAGTTGCGTTATTCAAGGCTATCGACTGCAGCTGTTCACCCAATTGAATCTTCCAATTTGCCGAGGACGGTAGCGGTAATTTCCTGACTACTCGATTTTCCACATTACTGAGATCAGGTCTGGGGATGTTAATAGAGGTTGGCCGTCGGGATTTCCCGCGTTTCTTGGCCAAAGGAGCAGGCTTGTTATCTATCTTGGGTTTCTTGCTGGATACCAACGGGATAGAGAACTGTTTTGTATCCTTAGTCTCTTTGGTATTTTCCCCGATGTCTTGTTCTTCATAGTTTTCAGAGGCTACAGGCATCAAAGACTCGGAAACGTCCTTGATGGTTGGTACTGCGTCGCATGGACCCTTACGGAAATTCTGACCCGCTTGAAAATGACGAGAACACAGCACGAGCTTGCGTATCTGATTTGGCGACATACTGAGCAAGTCTTCACGACCTAAGAATTGACACCAACGCAAGCATCGGCCGATTTCGTATGCTGGAAATGGATGGAATTTGTAGTGTTCGAGTTTATTACGCGGATTCGACCTTAAGCGACCACAAGCCGCACACGCTTGACTCTCCAATATCTCAATGGGCAGAAGCCCTGGCTTTTTGCACCGCTCTGGCGCACCAAAAAGCTTCGGCTCCACCGCTGATTCTGTGACTTTTAACTCCGATTCGTCCAGCTGTTTGGGATCACGGATATTCGGGACCGCATTTTCCGCTAGTCTTCCTTTATATCCCGGAACAAATTGGGAGCGATCAAAATGCTTGGAACAGATGTAGCAGAAGAGAATCTCCTTTCTGGTTAGCCTATAATATGACTCGACCCCTACGAAATCCAGCCATTTGAGACAACGAAACTCCTCACCGGGGAAATGATGAAACGTTGTGCCGTCGTAATCAGGCCCTGGTGGATCTTTTCGGCTTGTACCACAGAGAACACAAGTGATATTGTAGAGACTCTGTGTAGGATCGTAGACAGATGGTACTGCTGAACAGTTGAGACGGTCAAGATACTCAGTAAGAAAATCTTGTGGCTGAAAATGTTTGGAGCAGACCATACGTTGCAGCAGTTGCTTCTTGGACAGTTTGTATAGATCTTCGCGGCTGCAAAACTCAAGCCAACAACGACAGCGCGCCTCATCGTTTACTGGGAAACTGAAAAACATATACTCCTCCTCACGGTTGTTAGGATTCATGCGAGAACGACCGCACACCACACATGGATGTGGCATAGCTGAACTTGTTTAATTTTCAAAGGTCAAATGGATATTTCCAAATCTTTCCTCTTCATAGTTCACTGTTGTAATGTTAACTCTTGAAGATCACAAGATCTTCAGATTCCTTTTTATCATAGTTTGTGATTAACAAATAGCTCAAAGTTTATGTTTCAAGATTATGAACAAATTTGAAACTAAAATAATGCTTGCATCATTATTCCTTATAATTTGCAATGTAACATGTATCTATCAAAAATTGATAAATCTTTGCAGTCCTTTATAATCCACAATTTGTAAGAATTAACGGAAGTTTCAAGCAAAAATCTCATTTGGATATTCTTCTGCTGCAACTGAAAATAAATAAAAAGTTTAAATTTCCTAAGAAATTAAGAAGACTATACTACAGCCAAATAGCATGCAGGTTAATATCAAATTATATGTAATTTAAAAATTTTAATATTACCTTCCTTCATTTACTAAATAAATCACGTTATTGTTTTCTGTCCATATCTCTATAAAATTTTATTTATTCTTGAGAATATTTTTATATTAATTTTGGAACTTTTCGTCAATGAACAAAAAATTTAGTAAGCACTATATGTTGTGCACTTCAATAAACTCACAAAACTGTTTGAAAAAACAATTGTACTGAATTATTTCATAAATATTCATAATTACAGAATCAATAATAAAACGTCAAAATTATTTAAAGAATTTGCTGTACTTGTTGCGCTTTCAAGTAAAAGAACAAGGTTACGTAGCATCATACAGCGTTCGAAGATTTAACCTCCTTAACCTCCAAACATCGTGGAGACACCATGGCAATTTGATCAATACTTACCTCAGAGATTCGAAGAAATAAAAATATATTTAAAGAAACAATATTGTTATATTAAAATCAAAACTGATATTGTTGCTTAGAAAATAAACATAACTTAATATCGAGATCCATATTTATTAAAAAGTATAAATATAGCATGTCATATGAAGGTTGACAGTTTATGACAGCTCATCATAAGCTCATCAAGGAAATTACAATAAAAAATATGATAATTTATTATTAAATAAGATTGTAAGTAGTTAATAATGAAAGAAATCAAGGTACTATAAAAAGTTGAAAGAAAATATAAAAATCTAAGATTCTGCGAATCTAATTTAACATTGCAAAGTAAAAGGATCTAACTATTAAGAGTAATAAGCATTATAAAAAATTAAAAACACAAAATTCTTAAATTGCTCTCGTAATAAAAAAGAAATATACAGGATGACAGAAAATATAAACAATCCATACAATATTAATGGGCAGCATTTCAATTCCGATATGTACTTTCAAAAACTGTTAAAGGTAAACTAAATATTCTCAAAAATAAATTAAATTTTAGGTCATTTTAGTCATTTTTTATAAGTTGAGGATATATCTTTGTTAAATATTCGACTTTTATATGTTTATATGTATATGTTTTATATGTTTATATGTATATGTTAACAGGAATGTACATTGAAGCAAATTATGGATCATGAAGCTGAGATCATAAGAAATACTCAAACTTTGCATTCAGACATGCAAACTTTAGTATATGAAAATTATAATAAGTTTATATCTGCCACTGATACTATCCGCAAGGTGAGTTATTTCACAAAAAAAGAAAAAGATGTTATATAAGTATTATACATAGAGAACTACTTTTATCTTTAAATATAATTTTTAATATATATAGATTATTTTAATACATTCTCAATTTATAAAATATTAAAATACTTGTAATTTTGTAGATGAAAACAGATTTCAAAGAAATGGAGGATAGCATGGATTTATTGGCAAAAAATATGGATAGTATCACTTCCTTCTCAGAACAGATCTCTACAACATTGCATGGAACCAGACAACAAATTGCAAAATTGTCCTCTGTACATACTTTGTTAAGGAAACTTCAGTTTCTTTTCAAGCTGCCTGGTAATCTCAAAGAGAGAATGAATGAAGAGAATTATGCACAGGTATGTATTAAATTGTGATTGAAAAGAATATAGGTAAAATGTGGATTCCAAAAACAGCTCTTTACTTAAAAATCGTTGAACTTTACAAAAAGATTAAATTATCTTTAAAATTTCATACAAGTATTTGATTTTTGCAGGCAGTTAAAGACTATGTCCATGCACAAAGAGTACTGAATCAATATGGCAATATGCCATCATTCCAAGGCATTCAAAAGGATTGCGAGGACATTTTAGAGGAACTAAAATCCAAACTGAGACAGCAATTTCACAAAAGGGATGCTTCCACTAAGGCTCTAGCAGAGAACGTCGACCTACTGCTGCAATTGAAGGAACCAGTCGACTCTTTATGTACTGAATTCCTTGTACACGCTGAAGGAAGATTGACAGAGCAATTGGAAATGCTGAAAGACACGTGTGAGAAAGATATCATTGAGTTCGTGGATATGGCGAATTCGGGATTTCTCAATGATTTGTGCCTCATTGTATCTTCTTACAACGATATGTTTATAAATTTATCACTGGAAGACAACGATTTGACTGAAGATTTTGATACGAAAGCTGTTAGTCACGTGAATAATTTTGTTGTGAGGAACATGACGAAGTACTTCGATTTGGTAGGCAAAAGGGTGGAAGATGTGGCAGATACAGCGATCTTGGTGAGAGCCCTTGATCGCTTTCATCGAAAACTACAAGCGATGAATATGTTGTACAAAGACATGGACTTTGCCAAGTAAGTAGAGAAGAGAGAAGAAATTCGCGTAGAAAGTTAAAAAATCTAAACTCTATTGTATATCAACGTGAAACTAAATATTTTTGTATATAAAATGGTCTGCATTTTGTCATATATATTTTTGTAATTATATATATGTAGATATGTGTATTAATATAATTATTTATTTTTTGCAGAATCGGGACTGATATCGTCGTGAATGCCGGTCGTAAGCAATGTCGTAGCCATTTGCACTGCCTGAAGCAACACTTAAGTGAGACTTTGGCCAAGGTCAGACAAACCTTGGCCACTAAAGTCATGCAGGATAGTGACGGTGGTCTGGCGGAGCTTCAGGGTATACTCATCATGCCTACCATAGAAAAAGTCAAAGGAGTCCTGCAAGATTTATTGGTTTGTACTTTTATTTTTACAAAAGCATTAGAGAAAGGATATTATTTTGCTCAAGAATGGAAGAATATAACTTAGATTATTAAATATAAACATGTATTATTTTTTAAACTATAACAAAGAATTCCACTGTTTCAGGTCTTTTTGCAGCCCGACTTATCGTTTAGCTTAAAGAATCAATTTCTACAGAGCTTCTGCGTGGACGAAGTGAGAGAGGGATTAGTCGTAGGTTTTCTACATCATCTCACGATTACGGCTGCTGGATTCTGCAACGGATCCGACGTGCCGAAGTTTCCACCTACTCTTTTGCTTCTGCTCAGCAAGATGTGCATCGAATACAAGGAGAACAACGTGCGATACTTGGTACTTAGAAAGAGAGAAACATTCTATCCTTTCTTCATCAGAATATCTTTTATAATGGTCAAAGAAGTACATGTACATATAATACACATCTTTCAATATCTTTATATATTCACACAGCTCACGACAACGGACGAGCTCTTCAGCATCGAACAGTATACATCGTCGGAGAACATTGTCACCACAGGGTCGGAGATGTGTGACTGCTTTCAGAGTGCAGCGCAGAACCTACTGAACCACTACGTGCGAATTCAAGGTCTAACAGTGTCGCAAATGTTGAGAAAGTCCGTAGAGACGAGAGATTGGTTGAACACGATCGAACCTAGAAACGTGAGAGCTGTGATGAAAAGGGTGGTTGAGGATGTGACGGCGATCGATTCACAGGTCGCCGCTTTGTACTATGACAATGAAGGTCAAGTTGACCGGAGTAGCGACAGCAGCAGAAAAACTCATAGGTACCATACCTGTTTCGGCTAGTTGATCCTTGGATTCTTCAAGCTTCAGTGTCAAGTAAAAAACACAAGATTTGCATGTTTTTTAGTGTCAGCGTATCGAGGCATCACTACAGATCCAATTGGTCGTCGTATACGCCCAGTCACATAGATTCCTCGCTGGCGACGAATATCCATAAGTTATTCTCTGAACGGATCGAGATCTTCTCATCTGTGAAGTTCAACAAGGCGTCTATTTTGACTGGTATCATCAAAATAAGCCTAAAGGTGAGCGTGAAAATTGCTGCTCTTACTGTTACCGTGGAGTAATACTTTTAGCAGACGATGTACGACGTCGCGCAATAATCGCTCAGGTGCTGCAGAGTGGACGCAATGACAAAATAGCACCGCCATTATCCACTTTGCCAAGCCGACTTATCTTCCCGCTTGTACAGCACAAACTCCACCATCGCTCGCTACGCAATATACTTCGTGCTTCTGCCATCGCTTGCAACAAGAATCGATTTTATTGTCGGATTTACCTCTGAATAGAGAATGCTCCTTGATTAATTTATTTTATACAAATATGCGATAAATCTTATTATCTCATGAATTTTTTTCACATCCGGTATGTAATCATTCTTTCACTATTTACCATGTATAGACTTTCCTCGAATGTGTGAGGCTGCGGACATTCAGCAAGTACGGTTTGCAACAGATCCAAGTGGATACACATTATCTGCAGCTTTACCTCTGGAGATTTGTTTCGGACGAGAAGTAAGAACTTGACTTTCTCGTCGACTTATTGTAAATCAACAAGAGGGAATTTTAATCGTTATTAATGCTGGCTTTGTTGCTTGCAGTGTGGTGCATTGTTTGCTGGATGAAATTCTGAGCAGTGCAGTGCACCGATGTCTGGAACCAGTCCTAATGGAGCCCAGTGTGGTGGATATTATTTGCGAAGGAGGCTAGACTATTATGTATATACGATTATAAATTATAAATAATTTTTAAATTATTCCCTAATAAGAAACTAATTTTTAAATTGATGTTATTGTAAGCAGCATGAATTAATCACTACTTGCTATAACCAAGACAAGTACGTTTGTACAATAAACATTAAAATTATCGAATATCAGCTTTGATATTAAAATCAATATTAACGTTAAGCGGTGGAACGCGCTAAAAAAAATATTTATTTACTATTTCTACTCTTTCTGAGAGCGTCAATTTTTCTCATTTCTATCTTCATCTTCTTCGTTTTAATCTCTGCTTTTATTCTTTTATTTTTCATTTTCTGTTTTACTTTGATTTTTTTCCGTTTGTTATAAAACTTATTATTCACCATTAGTCTGCTTCAAATTACCGCAATAAAAGACTCTCGATTTCACACGCTACGGTCCCTCCTTTTTCGTCTTCCTCCTCAATCATTCGTTGTCTTGTTCTCTCCTCCGATAGTTCCCACCTATCCATCTCGCTCGAGGTATAAAGCCATATATTAGGTTTAGTGCGATGTAAGAGGCAGGGTCAAACGATTTTAATAAGTCTTAATTCTTCGCCACATATTCTGCACTTTCGAACATTTTCGTCGAGCTCGCTTTATTTAATTTTTCCTTACGCACGTCACCTGATTATACCTCTTTTTGTATATCACAGATTTCTATTCACTTTTTGTTCATTCTACCTTCGCTCCACTCATTTAACTCTTAACAAAAAATATAAACAACTACAAATAATTACCGTGATGATTACAACGACAGTATGTTTATTCTACAATTAATTTTTCGAAATGTAACTGATCGATGAAAGGCGACGAAAACGAAAGACAGAGGGGAGAAAATTGCAATGGAATGAATGCGAGTTTGCGAGGAGAGCGAGAAAGATAGAAAACTCATAGCCGTTTGACAGTGGCTCGCTCGACTTAATTCGAACTTCCTCTCTCGGGATGAGATTCATTCGGCGAGTATCCGGCGTACGGGCCCACGCAGCGCATTCTACCCAATTTAATCGACTCCTCTCGGAATCGCTCGTTGCTCGCTGGGGTCTACCGAGTTTTTTCTCCGTCCTGAGTTTCCCTGAAAATACAGCCTTCCTCTAATACGCCGTGCAATCGATAAAATTCTTAACAAAAAATCTAGAAAGAAAATAAGAATCCGTACCGAATTAGCTACCTTGTGCATATCTGTGCATATTTGCAAACACATTCTATTATACGGGACGACAATAGAAGGTAAATTGAGGTAAAAGCTCGAGATGCTAAGGAGACATCGTGGGCGAAGATTCGCGAGAAACCCGGCAGCAACTCAACATGCAGAGAGCAGAGATCTCTGACGAACAAAAAGGCGATATCGAAGCCGAGCAGACGAAGCGTAGCAGACACACATGTGGTCGGCACACGTGATATCCCAAGAAACACCTGTGCATGTGTAACTTCGTCGGTAATTTCCCCGGTGGCATTCCGCTTGAAACCGTTGTGCCACATAGATATGATGACGTGTCGAAGCGTATCGTTAGTAATGTGAAGCATTCATATGTCGCGCGATCAGAATAAGTCCGTAATTATTTTGATAACACGCTGCGGATGGATTCCAAGTGGAGGACAACAACACGGTCAATAATATCGGAGCGCATTACATTTGCATGACAATTGCAAATTGCACGCGCGACATGTATAACATTCTCCGAAGAGTGAAAATGTTGAGTAAATCTTGACGAGTACGGGCTAATTAATCCCGCCTTTGTTGGAGGCCCCGCTAAAATAACGTAAGTGCATCAATTTATCAATTATTATTATTATTCGAGGAGAGGCTCGCGGTAGTTTCGAAGAAAAGTACGCGGTGCTCGATTACATTTCGCGAAAGACAATGCATGAACAGGGGAGGAAGGGAAAGAATGGACATTGTGCACCAATTTCGTTTCATTTCAGTAAAATAGACCCGCATGGGAATGCCACGATGTGCTCGGTGAGCCTCGTGAAATCGCCATAGAATCCCGAAGCACTCGAGAATAAGGGCGTAGTTTTTGTTTCTCCTTGACAACCCAGATGACTTTAGGGACGAATAATAAATTTATAAAAATCACTATTAATTGCTGAACCGTCTGCTTCCTCAATACCGCTCCCTCGTTTATTATTTCAAGTTAAATTCCATCGGTTACTACTAAATAAGATATTTTTTTCACTCGCGTAAGTAAAAAAAAAATGCTGACCTGATGAAACTCGTTGTATCGCTATATAAATGTTTGGGGTCCCGCGGGGAACCATCATTTACTGTGCGATGAGAGCTGAGCGCGCAAATTTTTAACAGTCTGATCGATCGCTTTCAAACGTTTCCAATTTGTAAATTATCGCAGCCTCGGCAATTTCTCTTCTCACTAAACATATTTAAATGTTTACCCGCTTGTCACAGTTGTGTTTCAGGTTTTAAGAGAGGTGGCTCCGACTCTGCGACATATCAAGAAAGGAAATTTACAGATATTAGAGATATTTCGGTTTGTGACCGTAACAATGGGCGAATACTACACACGCTCGTTGCTGCGTTCACAAATCTAACTATCCCTTTCACGTCTACCAATCTCCTAATTGTAAAGAGATCGACGTGCGTTCGATGAAGTCGGTCAATCGACAAAATTCAAGCGAACGGACAAATTGTCTCATCTACGCGTTAAGTAGTTGCGCCGAAGGCGATGATCGAAAAAATTCACCTCGGTGCGCTACTTGTCACGTGGTTCGAGCACGCTCAGCGATGTGAAGAGTCGGCGGCTTTTCGGTTTCTCGAAATCCCTCTTTCAATTTTCACGAAGAAATATGTTGTATTTTTCGTATATATTACAGTAGCTAGCATATTTAGTATGTAGAAATATAGAGTGAAATTTTGAGGAAAAGTTCCGTAGTTATCTGAATTTAATTTCCGACACGGATGTTTCGACCTAACTTCCGCTTTTTCGTTTTAGTTTCAACAGCTCATCGTGTTACAAGATGAGGTGCATTATAGGATCGTATGAGAGCGCGCAATCTCGTCGCGGGACTCGAACGAGAGCCTCGCTGGCCCGGTGAATAGTTTGATAACGGCGAGGGAGGTGCGAGGACCACAAAAGAGAGCGGTAGCGAGGGAAGAGAGTAGGATCATCATTCGTCGTCGGTTGGCGGGACCATTCAGTGCCGCGACCGACACTGATTTCAATTGGTAAATTGACTCGCAACGAGGGAGAGGAAAAAATGGCGGCACGGTGACTGGCGATGACGTCGCGGATGGAGGGGAAAGTTGATGAGTAGTGGGGCGGGAGGGAGGGGGAAGGGATGACTGGGGGTCCAGCATCACAGAGGATGACGAAGATGACGGAGAAAAAAGAAATCAACGAGCGATGAGCGAGAAAATGAAGGAAAGAGAAGAGAGACCTTGCGATGAAACGTAATTAATGCGAGGACAAAGGAACGAAAGGGAAAGAGGAAAAGTCAGATTTGCAAGGGCAAAAATGTCCTCCAGCTTCGAAACAAAAAGCACGAAACAAATGGAAAAGGAGGGGAAAGTAGAGGTGAGAAAGTAGAAGGAGTCTCTAATGTCACTATGTCCCAACCCATGGTAGCAAAGAAGAAGAAGAAGAAGAAGAAGAAGAAGAAGAAGAAGAAGAAGGATGAGGGAACACACCGGGGACAACGGAGCGACGGTGGATCTCTTCTCTCTCGACAACGGGAGCTGCGGTTAATAGGCAGTGAACGCCGTTTGAATGCTTAATGCGGCGCGCTTCTAGGATTAAATTGACCAATCATTTCCCGCGCGACGCCGCGCACCGCGGTGGCCAATTGCGCCGCGCGCGTCCCACTATATCAAGACAATCAAGAGCATTTAGCGCTCAGTCGTTGCCGCGTCACCGCGCCATGCGTTTCGGATATTTCAGTTTGTTCCTCATTCTTTCCCGTTCGCGTTCGCGCAAGGATGTACGTAAAACGCGCGAGCGCGCGCGCGGGGAACGCAGCTACGATGCGCAATCAGTGAACGAACGGACAGAGTGAAGGAATGCACGTGAGAAGTTAATTAATTCGTAATGACGACGGTATCGGTGAGAGAAAAGGAGAGAATTCCGGTCGATGTATTTCCGCGGAATTCTGTTCAATGTTCGTACGAAATTCGTTCGCTCCTCCTAAAATCCTCGATTGATTCGGCGACTCTCTCAATCCTCGACGAATCCTTGAATCTTGGAGCCGTGAGATCGATCTGAAATATTATGTTTAATATTTTTGCAACAGTTACTTTTTCCACAATTATTAAAATATACTATAGAAAATTACTGTAGAAACTTAAAAAAACATATAAATGTACGGATGAGATTTTAGATAAACATCGAGGTATTGTATAATTTAATCACAAAAAGGAATTTTGATACTCAAAATAAAGTATTACATTATGCACGACGCGTCAAAGGGTTAAAGGTTACGCGGTTTCCTGCAATTGTCTCATGAAGCGGAGGAAGTTGTTGGACATAGCGTAAAATGATTGCGGTAGTAATTGAACACAAGGAAAAAAACGATGATCATCTTCTGTTAAAATTCCAAAAAATAATGACTTTATATTTTCATTTATTATTTAACGTTTTAGCATTGAATTCATGATGTTATATAATGTCTGGAAAAATTCATGAAAAGATCAGTGAAAAATTGTGTTAAGCAAAGATCGTGAATTTTATTTGCACCGGGTACTTGATTGATCTGCCGGTAAGAGGAATCGATATTATGTAATTTAAAATACGACTGACCTCATATCGGTATTATTAAGGAAAAATTCTTTCTCTCTAATTATTCAGAAATTATTTTTAAAATTTATCCGTCTGTCTCGCTCGAGTGAAACTTTCATTCTCGACAAAATACATTTTGTAATTGTAAGACATACTTCGTTATTCTGGAAATTTATGCATAATGTATTCTGCTCTCAGCACCAAGACATTTATCACAATGACTTCTTGACCTCGCACGAATGATAGTATAATGTATAGAACACACGAGAAAGGAGAAACAGATACGGACGACTAGGGTCAAAATACCAGTAACACATTCCGTCTGTAGCCCGCGAAAAGTAGGTGAGTCAGAAGGAAAACAGGCATTCTTCTGCTGCATTTAAATTAAATTCTATAGACGCAACATAAAACAGGAAATATAATCTGACGCATAAACTCTCATCTTTATACACAAAACATGTGTTTAATTTTTAACAAATAAAAGAGTGTGCAAAAGATAAATAGCTCAATGCTTAATAGATAAAATTAAAATCATATTTGGAAGAATCTTAATCTTAGAAAACGGGAACAAGCAAATAATATAAAATTCTAATTCTTCGAAAAATAGAAGTTTTAAGAAACACACTAATTGAATGATGTATTATTGGTGAAATAAATCCAGCGGTTCATTAATAGAAAACAAGACATTACTTTCCAGAATTACGTTATTATTCTTAACATTATTGTCGCAAATTTACTCTATATTTTTCGAATCTGATATGTGCACCACTGACACATCATTAAATATACCCGCAGACGAGTCATTTTCGAATCGAGGGGGACAGCGTTTGACGAAGAGGGACCAGCGACATTAACGAGAATTAACGTTAATTGACATCCCTCCCCCTTATCTTATCCCACGACTGGCTCTCCCTCTTTTTGCCGTCTCTCGTTTTTTCGCGTCTTTGCTACCACCAACGCCGAAAGAGCCAGCCGTTCCGTTTACAGGGTGTCCTATTATAAAATGACTAATCAGAAATTAACTTTAAAAATATTTTCTTAAAGATATGCAGAAGACACTACTTTTAAACCACTTTACGTATGGGGGAGGGAGGATCGTATGCATGTTGTGTGAGTGTGTGTGTCTGTGCGTGAATCTGTAATATTCGACGATGTCTCTAATCCTCTCTGGCGAGTGATTAAAACTTAATCCGCGAGCGATGTTAAAACATAATAATGAACAACGCAACATATGCACTGCTGTGCATTATTAATCCTTTCATCAGTCATTAAGAAAAAGAAAATTAAGATCGTATTTATATTTGTTTTATAATATTTATGGTTTTATCTTCGTAATCCTTTTGAATTAACTTTCATCATTATTATAATATTTCTATCTCATTTATACATGTAAAAATGAAAATTACAAATTATATCATTTACCTCTTATTGTCTTTATAAGTTTCTTTAATGCATATTTTATGTGTCCTTTATTATCTTATTAATTTGCGTTATTCTTAATTTTAACTATTTTATTCCCATGGTTTTAACGTTCTATGCAGTTTTAACGGATAATCCTAGCAGTTAGTGTTTCGTTCTTACTAAGCTGTGAGCGATGAATAGAACGTTAGTAAAACGAGAAATGCGTGCCGGACAGAGACAGAAAGAGAGAGAAAGACACGCGGAGAAATCAAAGATTCGATTGTACCTTCTCTCCCTTCACTCTCTTCCAGCTTTCGTCTTTGTCATATTACCAGGTTCCGAGCTTATTTCATTTTTTTAACATCATACGGCAACTTAGATCTATGATGCATGTACAAAACCTATAAATTTTATTCAAAACACTATCATCGTTTATTATTAGTAATTAATTAGCCCTAATAATATATAAATACAAAAGTCCGGGAACAAAATTAGAACTGTAAATTGTCACTTAGATGATGTTGCTTGAAACGAATTAATACATTTTCATATGTCACAGAATTAATTCATAATATTAAAGTTTTTACTTTTGATATATAAATACATATTTTTGTGTAATATATTTATATTGAATTATAAAATATCGAGGTGAGAAGAGATAATGTGATAATCGCGATGATAACGTGATAACACGCAACAGGTCCCATCTAAAAGCAGACTCGTAAGGGTGGAAAAGAAAAAGAATGGGAAACGAAGAAAAGGGGACGCGGGAGGGCAATGAATGTAAGGGGATTTGTGCGATACAGTGGGCGACTTTAATGATTTCTCGAGGTTGTTTCAATAGAGTACGACTGTCCGCTGTTGCATCATTGCTACGTACCGGGTGTACGGAATAATTATATTCTTATTTTATGCATAAATAGGCTACTATTTCTCATGTTTCTCTAAAATTTTCAATGACCAATTCTTTGGTTTTCCGTATCTATTATTATATCCGTATTATATTATGTAAATTTTATGCTTTTTATATTTTTTATATCTCTCCTTTTACTAAGTATATTTTGTATTTGCAAAACATACTTTTACCAAGTATATTTTTGTATTTATATTCTCCTTTTACCTTTCAACAGTGTGCTTTTGTATTTATTTTGTTACCAAGTATTTTTATATGTCTTATATAGTCTTATTATTTATAATTTGTAGAGAATTATGTTTTATCTTATATTTTGTTTGCAGAGGAGATGCATTGAGGAATGATCCTTCCAAGAATTCATTAGAAGAAGCGAATCGAGAATGTCCTGTCCTGTTCCTAAGTACTAGTGCCGCAGGAGTGATTAGGCTGGGCAAGACGTTACCGTATCTCCTGCTGCTCAAGTGCTTATCAACGGGTCTGGACAGCTATCAACTTTTGCCAGATCACAATTTCGGAAGTGATGAAAGCTTCAGAGATGCTCCTTTTGTTTCTTTTTGATTTCACATCAAGAGAACTGTAAAATATATTTAATAAAATACATGTGATTTTTATATATATAAACCAACATTACATTTCATGATATAATTATAATAATATTATATTACAGCGTCTATTTTGCATTTTCTTTTGCATTTCTGAAAATAGCAAAATTTATTCTATTAAATGACAAATTGAAATTCACAAATTTATTTTGAAATTTATTATGAAGATAAAAATAAAACAAATGTATCAATTTATATGTTATTTTTGTTAATAAAACGTGTTGGTATTATCTTCTACAATAATTATTTTATGTATGGCAGAAAAATGGAGATGTTTGTATAAAAAATATACTCTATCCTAACATCAATGCCTCTCTTCACTTCCACTTACAAGTAAATTTTCATCAAAAATGAATTTCATTTAAATTATGTACCTGTGTATGTACTGTTGTGTTTGTATCAAACTTCAATTCAATATTACATTAACAATAGACTCAATTCTTCGTACCTGTTCCTACCATTTGCAGTGTCCATCGCAATTATCATAGCGTCTTGCATGCAATGGCATGAAGTTCAACAAGAAACAAAAATTGCATCGCGTATGTCGTAGACTTCACAGTGAAATAAGTACGCGATTCATAACTAATTCCAGTTCACTTAGCGCACAAGCGCGCGCGACTTTTGCATTTTCATCCGCCAATCTCAAAGCGACGCTCTCGAGCTACGTTTAGGGAAAAGTTGAACTATACGTTGGTACGATAGATGGCGTTACAGGCATCGCTAGTTACCGCGATGGAGGAAATTGGGCGGCGCTGAACCGTATGCGTGTGGTGAACGCGGGTGCACACATCCGGGGATGCTCCGTGAGCGCAGCATTGGTGGCGTCGTGTACTCTTCCGTTCGCGCAGAGACCCTGCATGCCTGTCTGCCTGGTGCCTGGGACTGTCTGTGTGTGTGACATTTTTTTCTTCGGAAGTGCCGACTGACTGACCACCGAGTTCTCTACCACCAACGTGCAGGATGTTTACCCGGCTGGCTGGCCGCCGTCAGCACCGCGCCCAGCAG
This sequence comes from Harpegnathos saltator, assembly GCF_003227715.2. Classification (NCBI taxonomy): domain Eukaryota; kingdom Metazoa; phylum Arthropoda; class Insecta; order Hymenoptera; family Formicidae; genus Harpegnathos; species Harpegnathos saltator. The sequence goes on from NW_020229912.1 coordinate 193,383, forward strand.
CAGCCCGTTATCACCGCCGTCACCGTCGTCGTCGTCGCTGATTCCGCTGCCGCGCGCGCGCCCGCCATGAGAATCGTCGCGTCGCTGCTGCCTTATCACTGACTTGTCGCCGTTGCCGCCGCCGCTGTCGTCGTTAGGTACGTGGCCCGCGCACAACTCTGAAACGGCGCGCTCTGGCCTTCGCGCGTCTGTTTACGTGTCATTGAGAGTGCACGTTCTACCGTTCAACGTCATCTTGATCATCCTCGTCGCCGTCGTCGGCATCACGATACCTTCCCTCCCCCCCTTTCTGTCGCTCGCGCTTTTCTCTTCTCGAGGACGACGAGTCTCCTGACCCTCCTGAACATCGTCGTGTTTCCTTCTGCCGCAGAAGGGGATTGCACTGGGACTCCATAATAACTGTGATCTTTCTGAATCCTGATATGAATTCAAGGATTAGGGACCCATTTTTGGACAGAACTTCTCCCAGGCTCCCAGTTGTACCTAAATGGGATACTTTGCATTGGCTATGACCTGTGGAAAGTATCTTGTGATCTACTCTGTATATTACACAGCTCAGTTGGTTTAGTATCTCGGTTCTTGAAAAATATATCTTGTAGTTGGAATACTTTATAGTTTAGTCAACTTAGTTCAGCAAAATTTATCGTATCAGTTTTAAAAGGATATTATATGATTAAGACATTGTAGTTGGTTTTTATAGAGTCTACTTTATCTATCACTGTTATGTCAAATATTATATTTCAACAGATTAAACAGATTTGTCCAGAAAGTGCCATGGATGATGAGGAGCGTCTTGATGGTGAAGAAGAAATGGAGCTGGACGAAGCTTCCGACGGTGAGGACGACGATGAGGAGAGCACAGGTATTCCTGTGTCACCAGCCAATTCGGACCAACTGCTCGGACAGACTCCAACTCCTGGTAATGATTAATAACCTGAAATTTTGTTATTGTTTAGAAAAGTAATAGATATTACAGAATTTTGAATTATATAATTAGATCTATAGAAATAATTTTAATTAAAGAGGTTCAGATTTATTTATTTTTCTTTTTAGTTACACCAGAAGAAGGGTTTCCCGATCCATTGCGGTATCAGAAGTTTCCTTTGACAGGAGGGAAACCTCTGAACATCCGACGTGGACCTGGGAGGCCTAGAAAAGAACGTCCTCCTGGCATCACCCGTGGAGGAGGCACCAGGAGATCTTTTGGCAGAGGTGGTGCAAGAGGCAAAGGGTTAGTTTATTATTTATTGTAACAATATTATATTATGCACACATACATACGTACAATAGCATACAATAATATAAATCATATAAGAAACTTAGTAGTCTTATATGTTATAATTGGGAAATTAATTTCTAAATTATATTAGTATAAAGTAAAAGAAAATTTTAGATTTATATACATATATATGTATAATATTTTATTTTTATCTACGAATGTATACATTTTGAAAATTATATTAAAAAAATATTGCAAAATATACATATCCGTATACTATTTCTATTTTTACTCAGTTTGGGCTATGCAAGAGGTGTACCACGTCGTACCAAAAGTAAGGATGAGGACACACACTCGGAATCACCAAGCCCTTTACGTACTGGGGACGATGCTACTCCTGACGGCGAGTCAAGTGCCGAAAGATCAATGCCAGCTCCTGAAGAACCTCCTTACTTTCCCGAACAATGGTAGTATCTCCTATGAAGACGCACATTATTTATATAAAATTAAGTAGTAAAAATCTGCTATTCTAATCTGAAAGGATAAAGTCAATTTTGAAAGTATTACATCAATATGTAAATATAAAGAAAAAAATCGTTTTTTTATTTGCAGGCCAGGAAAAGTTTGTGCGTTATGCAACCTGGGCGAAAGGAGTCAGTTGGGACAAGGTGAACTCTTACGATTGTCGTGTCCATCGGGCTTCACGCCAGAGAAGTCGACGAATCGTGATGAGAACACCACCGCTGAGCTTCATCATATAACGGATGTCGTCGTTAGTGGCGACAAGAGTCCGCGCGCTGCTACTGCTGGACCTGGAGCCGTTACATGTCGCCGGCAAAAGAGTTTAGCTAAGTGCAGGTATACGAAAGTTACATTATTTGAATACACATATGCTTTTCCTTCTCAAAGTATAGATATATATTTGCCTTTTTATCCTCATTTATCTTAGGAATACTAGTCTGACGAATTTTTCGGAGCCGGTGGAGGAATTGACGATCGTGGGCTACTCGGAAGAACCGGAGCTGGCTACACTTTTCGAGACGACAGGTCACTATTACGTTCACCAGTCGTGTGTGATCTGGTCCAGTAACAGTCAAGAACTAGCGCCAGAACTGACGAGTCGTGCCGTCGTATCGGCTTCGTCACGACGTTGCGCTTATTGCTCACATTACGGGGCTGGAATTCCTTGCAAAGTAAGTCACCTTCAACTGAGCAACTTTTTTGAATTCCAAGTTATTTTAAACAGATGAATGCAAAAGTTTGAATAGATTTTGTAATAAAAAAATAGATTAAGTAATTTTATTAAAAACGATTTATTTATTCTATCAGATAATCGTCATTGTTTTCTATTATCTTTGACATATCATATATCTATATATTTGTAATTAATGCTATAAAGCTAGATCAGTAACATTTTTGACCTACTCATCCAAACTTTTGCCTTCTTTCGATATATCTTTTATTATAATCATACAAGATAATTATTAAGAAGGAAATGTTGATAGGAAAAATCAAAATAAACTATCATGTAGATTATAATAATTTTATGCGTGTTCCTGAATAGTGAGAAATCCCATTGTAAAATAAATAAATGACGATATTCAACAGGTGGCATCGTGCAATCGTTATTTTCATTTCCCGTGTGCCGCAGCCTCCAGTTGTTTCCAGGATACTAAGAGCTTGTCTCTTTTTTGCGGTCAGCATCTGGGTCAAGTTCCACTTTTGCGTAAGTTTCTTTCAAGATTTTTTCTTTGATGTTATTTATGTAGTAGTACATAATTCTATGGAAAATTATAATACAACTTAGATTGAAAGGGGCTCTGAACACCATGATCTAAAGTATTTCTGATATTTTTGTTGATAAAGTATCTAAGAGAAAAATTGCGAATCTCTGTTAGATTTATACTAAAATTGTCGTAAACTTGACTATTGCAGTGAATGGAGATATAACTTGCGTGCAATGCTATGGAATGGGCGACGTATCGAATCTGGTCATGTGTTCCATCTGCGGCCAACACTATCATGGCAGTTGCGTAGGACTGGCGTTGTTGCCTGGAGTCCGTGCTGGTTGGCAGTGCGTGACTTGTCGCGTGTGTCAAGTGTGCCGACAACCAGAGGATGTATCCAAGGTTTGGAAAATCATTTCATTCATAACTTTTTTATAGTTAAAATTTAAAGATTTGGATTTCTATTGACCTCTCTCCTGTGTTTGGCGACAGGTAATGTTGTGCGAACGCTGTGACAAGGCTTACCATCCTGGCTGCTTGCGTCCAATTGTAACGTCCATTCCAAAATACGGCTGGAAATGTAAATGTTGTCGTGTTTGCACTGACTGCGGTTCTCGCACACCTGGTGCCGGGTTATCTTCTAGGTGGCATTCTCACTACACAGTGTGCGACTCCTGTTACCAACAACGAAATAAAGGTTTCTCCTGCCCTCTCTGCAGAAAAGCGTATAGGTAATAAAGCCGATATTTAGCATGTTTTATTCATTATTGCTATCATGATTCCTATTTTATGCGTGTTATCATTATTATTCATCATACCATCCACAGAGCCGCAGCGTATCGCGAGATGGTACAGTGCAACATATGTAAGAAATTTGTACACGGTACATGTGATTCGGAGGCCGACCCGGCTGTGTACCAACAACGCAAAGAGGCTAAGCCGGATTACGAGTATGTGTGTCTACATTGTAAGAAGAATGTGGCGGCCTTTGCGCGTCGCAAGGACAGCATGGACGAATGCGGCAGCGTCGCTATCAACAGTGACCAGAGTACATCTCAGGATAACCTTTTTTACGGAGGTGCTCCTCGTAGTCCACGGAGTGAGTCCTCGGAGCTCGATTGTCAAAGTGGCGGCGCCGACGAGGCGCTCTATTCCGTTGGCCTCGGAAAGGGCAAGCCTTACTATGCTAATAAGATCGCGAAGAAGAGACTAGGCCTTGGTCTGGGACTAGGAAGCGGCGGCGGCTGTGTCGGTAGACCTAAGGGTGTTGGCAAGCTCGGTTACCAAAAACGCCAAAAAATGACTGAATTTGGAAGGAAGAGGGGTCCTAAAGCGAAGATGAGGGGCATTTTTGGCGTTCCTGGAGTAGGTTTACAGGTATGTCTCAATTGGTTAGCTATGTGTCAATAACATTAAGCTATATTTACTGGCAACTTATCAAACCACTTACTAATTGTACAAACTAATTGCTAATTTTGAAATAAATTAGCAAATATTTCCGATATTTCAGCGTCCGATGTCAGATTCTTTCTCAAAAGAGGATGAGCCCGGGGTGGAAAACCGCCTGGTCCTCTGCTCAGCCAAAGACAAGTTCGTGCTAACTCAGGACATCTGTGTAATGTGCGGCGCGATCGGTACCGATCAGGAAGGCTGTCTGATCGCGTGCGCACAATGTGGCCAATGCTACCATCCGTACTGCGCCAATGTTAAGATCACGAAAGTGGTCCTGCAGAAGGGCTGGCGCTGCCTCGATTGTACCGTCTGCGAAGGTACTTTTTTGATCAATTATAATATGTTCCTTTATATAAATTATATGTTATCTTCTTTTCTTTAAATTATTTACATTCAATTTGGATTTTCTTAGAATTGCAAGATTGTGTTGTTTCAAAAGTGACATATTTACTCGATATCTCTTTTATTTTCTGTAATATAGAAACTAAATTCTTAATATTAACATTGAATTAATAATAAGATTTAGACATCAGTCTGTATTTTTCGATCATACTTAGCACCCTCGGTACACTGCAGGTTGCAAATAATTGAAATTATTTGTACACGAACGATTATCTAAAACGCACGAGCTTTTCAATGTTAGTTGACAAATTGCAATCTCTTGTCTCCGCAGGTTGCGGAGAACGAAATGATGAGTCACGTCTGATTCTGTGCGACGAGTGCGACATCAGCTACCACATCTACTGTATGGATCCACCGTTGGAACACGTGCCCGAAGGAACGTGGAAGTGTAAATGGTGTGCTCAGTGTCAGACTTGTGGTTCCAACGACCCAGGTTTCAACAGCTCCTGGCAAAAAAGTTATACCCAATGCGGTCCATGCGCCTCTCACAGTGCATGTATCGCCTGCCAGGAGACTTATCAGGAGGGCGATCTTATTATTCAATGTGTGCAATGCGAACGTTGGTTGCACTGCACTTGTGATTCCATCAAGAGCGAAATGGAAGCCGAACGATGCGCCGAGGAAGGATACATCTGCCTTCTCTGCCGTCCAAGAGACGTGCCGCCACCTCATCTTCTCTGTGTACAGCCTAAGATTCAGCCAAAGTATACCAGGTTCGGAAAATGAAAAATAATTTATTATAATACATTCAATTTGATATTTAATTGATTAACAAGTTTAGCATCTGTTTTGCTCTAAGTTGCGGACATTTTCTGAGATAGATCACTAACCTAGCTTCATTAATTTCATATCGAAAAATGATTATGAAATTATGCTTTTATTTTTTGTTTTGTTTTGTTCATTTCTCCTTACAATCGGGTTTATCATTACACCTTACATGTATATACTTATATATATATCATATTATATACATATTAGATCTCCACCACCCGCAACTCAAAGCCCAGAACTCTTCAAACCTTCTACTCAGCCACATTTGGTCGATGGAGTATATCTCTCCGACGCTGGAATGAATCACATAAAATCTTTGACGTCGGAACATCAGCAAACACGGAAGAAGAGAAGAAAGATGTTACCTTTGGTAGACAAAGAAGCTGACATCATGGCGACAATCGAGTCCGTTGTTGCCGGTGGTAGTCTAGATAATTCTTTAGAAGGCGAGGGCGGAAAATTAGAATTGGTGGATGTAAAAGACGAACCAGCCGAGGTAAAAGAAGGCACAGTATGGACGGCGGATCAACCACCTCCAGAGGGCTTTAGCGTTTGCACATCAGAAGCGGGTCTACCGGTATTGCGACGGAAACGTCAACGGAATTTGCAAAAATTGGGTATCGGAGGTTTCAACGCCCGTTTCCGTACCCGAAAGGATAAGGAAGAAGAAGGCATTGATCTCGAGAAGCAAGGAGAAGCATGGATTCTTATTCTCAGGTCAGGAGAACCTGAGAAACCAGGAGGCCCAGTGCTAGAATCCTCGATTGTTGGGGTGGGAGACGATAAACCCCGCCGAAAACCGCAACGTCGAAAACCGAAACCCAAATTGGCCGAGTGCTTTCCTCTTTATATGCAGGAGGCGTTCTTCGGCAAGGACCTGATGGACACCACGAAGGATAAAGATCTAGAGAGCAGTAGTGAGTCCGAAGGCGAACGTAATGTTCCTGGAAACGCTGATACCATTCAATTATCGCAAGACGAGCTCAAAGCGATGGAACAAGTGAAGGCCAAACAAGAGAAGGAGGATGATCAGAAGTTGGTGGTTCCAGAGCAAATTAAGAGAGAAGAAATTATGGAGGATGAAGGTAGTGACACAGAAGCACTTGGAGATATCTTGCCAATTTCAGGTGATCTATTGGATAATGATTTGGTGAATACTATAATGAACGAACCGGATGAAGATCTGGCAAAGGCTAGCGAGGCTTTGGACGAATTGGACGACGCGCAAGCGCCCAGCAAGGACGAGTTGACGGATATTCTGAGCCCGCATTTTACTCTGGAATCGATGGTCAGAGACACCGGTAAGTATCTTTAAATGAAAGAAAGAGTTACACAAGGATCGGTAAATAAATTATTTGTGTTGGGATCATATATTGGTCTTTTTGGTTTGAATCTTAATCGATTTAATGAAACTGAATGTTCTAATCGGTTATTTTTCTTTCAGGACTTCCAAATATGGACAGCAAAGATATCGAGGAAATCTTTAAAGGTGTGCTAACCGACGAGTCGCAAGAGTCCCAGGAGTCATCGGTGTTTTCCGTTCAAGCTCAGGCCTCGCATCCATCCTCGTCCACAACACCGTTGGTGTCACCATCTCCTCATCCTGGTAAGCTTATAAGAGCAACTATCACATTTTCCTTCTTTATTGCATTTAAATACATTTTATAATTTGTACATGCGGTATTTTTATAAAAATATTTATAAAATAACATACACAAAACTGTAATCGTGATATAAATCGCAAGTACTGTGTAATCGACAAGAATTGAACAATATTGCATTATCTTGGTTTCAAATTTCAGTACATAGTCTACTGGTTTAAAAGATTATAATTAATTAAATTATGACAACAAATTGAAAGGAGATTTTTTTAATAATATTTTTATGTAGGTATTCCAACGGCAATGCCCTTAGTTAGACCCCAAGTGCCTGGTACTTTATCCTCTGTTGGACAATCAAATCTTAATTCGCCTATGAGTTTTCCACCGCCTTCCCCGTATCATTCTGAATATAGCAAGTAAGTACTAAAATTGTAATCAATCGAAAATAGTATAAAACTAACTTAAAATTCTTATTAAAATTTTGACTACACACAATTAAGACATAAAGTGCTCATTACAAATTAAATCGAGATGTTAAATGGAATTTCACAGTTATCTTATGGCAGCTCAGATTTATCATTTTAAAATATATAAAAACTATATATAATTAATAATAATAATAATAAATAATATCTAATAATTGGTAATAATTTAACATATTTATCTTATTTTTAATTCTTATGTTTGAAATGACAATTATATATACTTTAGGTTTATCCTTAAAATTATTTCACGTGGTGTTCTTGCAGTAGTCCACAATTCAGTCCCGCGTTCTCCGAACCGCCCAGTCCATGGGTGAACCCCGAGGACGAAGGCAATGCTCCCGCGAGCAATGCTACCATCTCGTACAACCAAAGAAGTAACCTGAAGATGGAAGCCGACGAGGCATTGGGTATACACGCAACTATATCATCCGTACTCTACGCCAATATCAATCATCCTGAGTGGAAAACCGAGTATCCAGCCTGGTCTGAAAGATGCAAGCAGATCTTGAAGAAGTGGCGAGCATTGCCGAACGAAAAAAAGGCTCCGTACCTTACCCAGGCTCGCGATAATCGTGCTGCTATCCGCATGAAGAAAACGCAACAGGTAACTAGATTACTTTACACAGTAGAACGACAAAAGACGAAAAAAGATGTACTGACAAGGTGTATACAAGGTGTTTCGCAACTGTCGCTCTCCCATTCTCACGTTTGGTTTAAACTTATATTTTAAAAGGGTCTTGATTATGGATGCTAAATAATTCGACGTATAGTTTTTTTCGTATAGCTTTCTTGTTTGTCTTTTATATTTTTAAGATTGAGAAGAATTTATAATCGAGTAATGCGACCGTTCGGAACATTTTGTATCTCCAAAAACGTTCATGGGGTTTCATCCTCGATCGTGTCTTGTGCTAACACGTAAGTGAGACTAACAGCTCGACCTCTGTGTGTCACAAATCACGTATCCATTGTGAATTTCAGGCTAGTCTTCTTACAGTATTCGAGGGAGATAGAGAGAGAAAAAAATTTATGCTCATTATAAAATTTAAAGTTTTGAATTTATTTATAAATTATTACTAAATTATATTATTTTTTAATTTTTAGATATCTATTAATAGATTATTAATAGATATCTAGATTTATCCAAATTCTACATTCATTTAAATTATCTAAACGGTAAATTTGTATCATTTTATTTTAATTATTATAATCTGATAATTAATTTAAAATGTAACATCTATCTTCCGCGAAGATAATTTTAACGAAATGTTTGTGTAGCAAAGCTATCACAGTTAGGACTTTATAGTAGATCCGAGTTGTTTGTGTCTAAATGTAAAGGAAAATAATAACTCTATATAAACGCTATAAGCAATATTATAACGGATTGAATATAAATAGTTCCGTCGCCGATTTTACTTTTGTTAGATTTACAAATATAACTTTTACTGTAGATGGACGATATACGAGCAAGAATAAGTAAAAATCCCACAGTTAGAAATTCATGATCGCATCTCTCATATAAATTTTATTGTAAGCTAGTAGTACTGTAATTAGTAGTATAATAAGTCCCATTCAAGCTCATATATACACAAGATTGAACATGAATGGGTCTTTTATGTAGTGGATCTAAATGAGGTGAAAAGGGACGTTTCACACTGACTCACTCTACATTCCCGATATTTAGAAAAAAAGAAGTAGATACATTTGTGGAATTTATCATAAAAATATTCATAGATGGTCATAAAAAATTCAATATCATAAAATTCACACTGACTCACTCTACATTCCCGATATTTAGAAAAAAAGAAGTAGATACATTTGTGGAATTTATCATAAAAATATTCATACATGGTTTTAAAAAAGAGGTGAATAATTATAAAAATCTTGGATTTGTAAAACTACATAAATCAAATATATAGATCTGCATTATCTATAGTCCTTTTCAATCATTGTGTACATAGACACATAATCATATAATTATAATATATAGTGTTTAAAAAAAGGGTTTAGGATTTAAAAGGCAGATAATCCATTTTGTGACTATCTGCCCTTAAAATTTTGAACTCTCTATTTAAACATCGTGTATGTGTAATCTTTTATTAATTCAATTTATTCAAGTTAAAACTCAGGATTTTGTTGATTCATAGAGAGTTGTAAGCAACACAAATTTATAGATTCACAAAAGAATGTAAAACGGATCCTGTTATCATCTCTGACTCATTTTTCTTGAATTGGCTTTATATATGTGCAGCAATTAAAAACACGTCTATGAAGCATCTAAATCACACGAAGTAAACTCGTAGACTTGCGAGTCCGCAGACCAGTACAAATTCATATAGATCCCACCTTTGTATTTTACGTCTTTCTCACAATTACGTGGAACTGAATGTGTCACATGTGTATGCTAACGATCGACTCATCGTCTCTCAATGCGTGTCCCATCTCGCCTCGTTCGGGCCCATTATATCATTCTTCACGTACAGGGTGTTTCTCGTGCATTCGAGTTCTCCAACAAGACAAATTGATAAATAATAGAATTTGTTTCGTTAACATACTGAGATACCGATTATCTTCTACGATATGCAATTGCCGAGTATCAAACGTAAAAGAAGAGAAGAGAACATCTAGTTGCACGAGAAGCATCTTGTATGGACCGCGTCGTATGAACGAGGACCACCACCAGCGGCCGCTGTTGACCCGACAGCTCTCCAAGGACATTTCACCGAGCACCACCACCACCACCACCACTACCACCAACATGACCACCACCACCACCACTACCACCACTACCACCACCACCACTACCACCATCACCACCACTACCACCACCAACCCCGCGACTGCACCTGGTGCCGCCAACATCATGATGAGCAAACCCGTGGGCTCTCTGGGCCTCACGAGACCCCTGCTGGGGCCCCTGCAGGAGAAGCAACAGCCGGTCGGGGTGGGGATGCTGATGACCAACACAGCATCATCGTCATCGTCAGGAATGCCTAGCAGTAGTCAACAACATCAACATCAGGAGGTGTGTGGGGTGCAGGGAGCAGCGTCGAGGCAGCTAACAACTCCCACCCCCCCTTGCCCGTCGCCGCCAGAAAGCGCGAGACAGGCCCAGTCGTCATCGGCCTTATCATCTCCATCCCGTCCCTCTTCCTCTCACTGTAGAGACCCAGGTGAAGGGCAGTCACAGCCACCACCACCACAACCACAACCACAACCACAACCACAACCACAACCACCACCACCGCCACCGCCACCGCCACCAGCTCCTCCTCAACATCAACAACAACGTCCGATAGCGGTATCCGCTGCGATTGTTAACGGTGGCGATCAACAGATCCGAGTGCTCACCCCATCCGAGATCATGCGCACTCTCCCGTCCCTCAGCCAAGAGCATTATGACCCACCGCCACCATTGCCGCCACCACCACCGCCCACCGCGATTGTTCACACTGTCGTTGTACCACCGCCCCTCACCCCCGTACACCATCACCACCACCACCACCATCACCACCAACACCACCACCACCACCCGAGTAACGCCATGGTGAGAGCCAACTTTTGCCCGCCAACTCTGTTAGTGTCTTCTTCTACTTCGTTCTGCCTTTTTCTGTGCCCGATGTCTGATCGAGATTTTTAGTATTTGTCCTATATGTCGACGGCAACAATGACAATTGTATTGTAATTTCGTTTTCAGCGTATTTTTACTGCAAATATTGCATATTATTGTTTTATCAGTAGTATGCGCGCTGATCGAGTATTGGCGATTCTGAGAATTATATTTAACAGCAGCAATAACAATATATGTACATCTTTTTTTTTCATCGCGTTTTGTTTCTTTGTTATAATGAAAAACAAAAAATTTTTGCGGCAAAATAATATGCAAATACAATTATTAGAAAGTTATAGTTTTGCAAGTACGATACTTCTTATTGACGCCGTTGATATATACAGGATGTCTCGCTGTATTAGCGCATCAACGCTCGATGGCAAATATCTGATTTTTATACATGTTAATTTCTCCCACATAAATATTTTATTATTATTCATATCAATATGTATCGAGTATATATAGTAGAACGATACATTTTATTACTCTTTATTTAAAGTAGTGGAATTAATATTGTGTTGATTATAATTGCTCAATCTTTTATTTTTGGATTAGCGCGAATGATTTTGTTTGGAATGATCAGACATACTTTTGTATCTCTTTATATCCTTTGATTTAAATTATTGAAATATAAAATATTATTTTTTCTTTTTTATGTACATTAGATCGCCACTGTGACAGAAATTATTGTGGTAGTGTTTTTTTTTTTTTTCGTTTTTTTTTCAACTAAATATTTCCATGGCATGTTCAAGGATGGTAGCCATCTTTTTTTTACTTTCCGTCATTTCTTCTAGTCCCTAAATCAATCCTGAATCGTAAATCATTTCGTCCCTTGTCCTCTGGATCCGCCCAATATTGCTTATGATTTATTTATTTATTGTTGTTGTGGGTGATTGGTAGATTTGTATCGCAATATATATATCGTTGTATAGTGGTCATGCGCTAGTTTAGTACTAATATTATTGTTTTACCTTCTTTGCAAGAGAAAAATAATTGTCTCTGCGAAATAATTGCATTTTACGAATTACTGATACAGACTTATGTTTTCGTCAAATTACCTATATTAATCGTATGATTATCTATTTATACTCATTTACTTTTCGATATTTATTCATATTTATTTTAATATCAATATTTCCCTATTATATTACTTTAATGTTTATCTCTGTTTTTGTATTGATATTTTTATGCTTATATCTTTTTGTTATAAACGAATAGACACGATATTATTTTATACTTTTTTCTCAGAAAAATTAAGTTTCGTATATATTGTTTGCTTGTTTTATAAATCAATGATATTTTAGTTTCAACATATTTCTTACAATTTATATTGTCATAATTGTAATTTTTGTTACGTAATTGTTGGGATTATATTAACACTTTGACATGCATGGGTGTGAGACTGTCGCATTAATTCCTCCGACAAACAGGTGTTTGTGGTGTTTTGTGTCATTTGTGTCGTGAACGAAAATTTTTTTTTCAGGCGAGTGGAATATATTTATACACAATTATACTAATGTTATTAATTGACTATGATTATCTCTCTACTATATCTAGATGGTGGCTGGTACTCATTGCTCCCAGTGTGTGTTTGCACATTCGAGATTCGCAAAATCTCGCTGATCATAATTAATTTAGCAGCGTGCCGTGTTGTTACTTTTACGAGTGTTTATGCAAAATATATTCATTGTGTGCCATAAATCTGAAATCGCATTTAAAAATGCAGAGATCACCGAAAAATAAGAATTGAGAGAGTAAACTTTAGTCGTAAAGTTAGAAAATTTATGTGATATATTTTATCAAAAGAAAAAAAATACTAGAGCGCATTAAAATCTCAATACATGAAGTTACACTATCCTAGAAAATAAAAATAATTTAAATTGTTATGTGAATAATTTTGGTATTCAATCTCTGATTTCTCAACAACAAGTTTATATAGGATATGAAGTGCCTAAATGCACTCCTATTTTTATTGAGCTATTTTAAATTCTTGGCCCACTTTGTGTACATGAACATTCTTTATTGGCTGATTGTAATTATTGCCTCGTGTTGGACAGTGCTTCAGGAAAAAAGTCATTACATTTTATCATTATTCATTTATGTATCAATTATTAGAATGTCATCAATTATTTTCATAAATTCTGGATATAAATTTTTTCAAGTTTTTAGATTGAAATAACACAGAAGTGATAAAATTTATGAAAGTGCACGCAGAAAACTATTCGGTTGATATAATTAAATTTTAATTACAATAACCGAAATCTTCCGTTCTGTAGAAATCAATTGAAAATTTGGTTGCGACACAAAAGAAATTCCGTTAGAAAGTTTCTGTTGTTTCAAATATATTCAATCACCTGAACTGGACATTACTGTTGTCAAGGATACAAATTTCGTTTTTGATACGAATAAGAATGTCTGTGTACGTAAGTGAAGGGAGAAAACACTTGTGTAGCCAATTTCATAATCGTATTATTGGCTGCGTCATTCAACTTCTTCAAACAAATCTTTTCGGTCGCGATAATTGAGATTTCGTTTCTCTTTATATAATATAATTCTACGCTTTCTGTGAGAATAACCGAATACTTTGCTACGATAACTATATTTTCGAGACCGAAAATTTTAGTTCCTTCAATCGAAAGCAGCTATTGATGCGAATGGTTTCTCGGTTTGCGAAATAGAATTTTCTATTACTGCAATTCTATTACTGAACTTCATATAACAGAAAATTTTTAGTTGTCACTACAGAATATTTTTCTGCGTGTAATGAAACAATCTCCATTGAGATTGTGTCATAATTTGAATATGATTTAAAATTGGAAGTTGAAATTAGCAATTAGCAGCGTAAGTTATCAAAATTGGCTAGTCGAGAAAGTGTAATGACTTTCCCCAACAATTATTTCGGGGTTTATACCGATTTGATTTTTAACAGGAGCAAGACAGGCTGTCACATAGAGAAGGTCGGTCCAACAAGGAGATGACCGAACAGGAGAAGCATTGGAAGCAAATACAGGCTTTACGTCAACAACAAACACAGATGCAACAACAGATGATCCATGAGCAACGTGTGCACGGTACGCCATTTATATTCTCATTATTAAACTGTATCATAAAATTCTTAATATGAAAGTACCGATTTGTTAATCTCCATACGTTATGTTAATCTCCATACGTATTATGTTTATGCTTTTCTGCTTAATAGCGATTGCAAGAGTGCAAAGACAAATGAGCGAGGAAAGCGGATCCCAATTGCCTACAGACACCAACTCTGGCGTGACGACGCAGTTACAAGTTTCCACGGCACAAGTAAATGCACCTTTATATATAACTTACACTACAATGATAAATGCAATTCATTGTCCTGTTAATTATCTTCATCAATCACAGTTCTGCAGAAGATAAATATTCCACATTTGTATTTGATTATGTCAACTGATATTTAATAAAGATTATCGCATTGCAGGACACGAGCCAACTTACCCCATTGGCATCCCCTTCGCCGGGTTCGCGCAGCACGTTCGCGACGCCACCTTTGAAGGTATCCCGCAGTAATCTCACCCCACAGAATCCACATCAGGGGATGGTTCGCATGCCCAATCAGGTCTGCTCTATCTCTCGAGCTCCAGGGGTTGTGCGACCAAGTTTCCCGCAGCCGCCGTCGCCCTTCTCGCCGCAGGCACCCCAATCCCCCCATGACTTTCCCCAATCTCCGGCATCCTCTCAAGCGTCGGAGCAACAGCAGCAACAACATTTCCAGCAGCGTTTCGAGGGTACCAGCGACAGTTTCTCGCCGCGGGCTCCTGCACTTCCGCCGTCTTCCTACTCGACATCGTCGCCACAACACGCTACGGCACCGGCGCCACCGGGTGCTACTCCCCGTGCCGTCTTCAACCCACCGGCACCTTCCACACGACCTGCCCCGGTCTACGCGCCACCTCCACCTCCGCCGCCACCTCCTGCGCCTCCATCTTCACGTACTCCTGATCCGTATAACGTTGCCAGCGTGCAGCCGCCTCCGACTACCCCGGTCTCTGCTGCCCCGGCAGGCTATCCGTCTCCACGTGTTCCCGAGCCTCCCAGGGCTCCCGTACAGGAGCAAGAAGTCTTTAGCCAACAGCCGGAAGTTAATCGCCAGTTAAGAGATCTCCTGCAAAGGCAACAATTTAGCAAGAAGATCGAGGGTGTCGCAAGCAACTGGACTCAAGGTATGTGCTTTGCTATCTTTCCTTCTTTTATAAGTTACATTGAGAATATATATTATTATTTTCGACTCATGTTGATTGTTGTAATAGAAAATCCACTTTAACTTAAAAGCGACTTTAACTTAAATTTAAAAATATAAATCATATTAACCTGGACATACAATATTTTATCAATTAATAATTGCTAACTTACTTGCACGACGCAGATGGTCAGAACAATTCCGAGAGTGGCCAGCAGCAGTTCGAGACAACCCACGTGCAACTTCCGCAGCATCCTCAAATGTCCGGTAACTCTGGTAACGAAGGCACCTTCCGGCATCCTTTGCCGCCCAGTATTGTTCGGCCCAGGATGCCTATACAACCAAACGTTCTTATCAGGAATCCCATCGGTACGCTTCCTATTCATCTGTGTAATATTGTTACTTGATATTTTTTTGTTATTGTTACGATTAAGTGGAATTTTCTTTCTTGTGCATCATGTATCCAGAGATAATTTTGCGACATTTTGCAGCAGGTAACATCGACGCACGACTCCAAGGTATCGATCATCGTACCAGGATGCTGTTGCAGAGACCACAGGCAACCGCTAGCTTGCCCCAACAGCACTTTCAAAGCGCCCAAACCGTACAAACGCGATTGCCCGCTGCTAGGAACGCTATTTCCGAGTCCTACGACATCTTACATCAACAAAGATTTACAGGTGACTTGATGGAACATTTGTATCCGTAACAAAATCTACTTTAATTTTATCGTGATTCTAACTTGATCATCGCTTTACTTTGATTTTATTTCACTTTTGCATGAGTATACATCTTTTTTTCTTTTGTAAACGATTAAATTTTTCTCCAGACACGAATCAGACGCAGAGCTTGAACCAACGCATTGTACGCACTGCGCAAGACAGTCTGAGTCAGGGCATTCGCATGCTAGGTGCTCAAAGTATGGTCCGGGCACCATTACCCACGACAATAAGCGAGACCACTACCTCGGAAGCCTCATCTGAGATTCCCGACAACGTTACGGCCGAACTGGAGAAGTTGGAACAAGAAGGTGCACCGATGGTCGAGGTGGAGGGTGTCAGTGCAATATTAGGCGATCTAGCTGACGACGATGATGAGTTACTTGGTAAGTTTCCATATAAAAAAATTAAATTATAAGTGAAAAATGCAATAGGATAAAATATAAAATATATATTATTATTATAGATGCGATGAAACACAGGAAACATAAGAGGAAATAAGAATATATTTATATTTATAAGAGTACAAAATCTTTTCCTCTTCTAGTCAGGACAAAGAGTGTCAGGACAAAGAGTGACGCCAAAAATCGCTTGTTTCGCCATCCTAGGAGGATTAATGTCTTATACATAACTATTGTTTAGCACCAAATTCAAGTCGGATTTCAAGGGTGGTGAAAGAGGCGTTTTTGGCCTGTTTTTGGCGTCACTCTTTGAAACAAACGCTGTCCTCTCGCAAGTCCCTTTTTTTCAGGAGTCACAAACCTCCCGAGTTCAGGATCATATCAATACAAGATTCCCGCGCCCTATTCATACGACTATAATTCAAATTATTATACGTATGACATAGATTATATTATTATATAAAATATATATTATATAGGCGAATGTACAACTCGATATTTTTTTCTGTGCAGCTGAGATGGGAGCAGACTTCAATATTTTGGAATATGCGGACCCCGAGCTAGACACAATCGCAGGCGGTGAGAAAACTAACATCTTAGACTTAGATCTGGAGCAGGTAGAGGTAGAACCAAAAGAAGAGAAACAAAAGAAGGAAATCAAGGAAGAAGAGCAAAAACCAGATCATCTACCGACTGGTCCAGCTGAAATGGCCGATTCATGCTCAACAAGCACGACGTTGACGACATTGACGGAAGGCAGCAATGTACCATCGATGACGTCATCGCAGCCCGCTTCACAGCCGAATCCAGCGGCGATGCAGGTGCAGGTAGTACAGCAGCAGATGCACCAGCACGTACAGCAGGCGGCAGCAATGGGCAGACCGATGCCGCCGGGGACGAGACTATTGTCAACGGATGGAGCGGTCGGTGTCGTGACTTCTACCAATACGGTAACGGTCAGTTACCCATCGAGCTTCCCAGGACATCCTCAGAGGATCCCGCAGACGCATATTCAAGGTAAAATATGATGAAATTGATTGAAATTATCTTTAATGTTTATATAAATTGAATTTTATACACTAAGATAATCGAATTCTGAATATACTGAATTATAACGATCACGTATTTTATTATATAATTATAAACCGAGTTACTTATTCGCTATAATATTGTCCATACTTATGTTTCGTGTTTGTAGTTTCACAGCAACAACGTCTCGGCATGCGAGTAGCGGGAGTGCCCAATGTAGCTGGCAGAGTCGTCGCTGTAAATAACATGATCGGGCCTCGAATACCTTTGGCTCCACCACCACCTCCGCCACCACCCCCATATCCGGGACCCCCACCCCCGTATCCTGGGCCGATCCAGGTAAGTGTCGTTTTTCAAATTTACAACAGCCTCCTTGAAATTTGAATGCATCGCTTCGATATTTAGTACATCCATGAGAGAAGATTTAATAAATTAAATGAGGGAAACAGGTTGAGTAATAAATATTTCTGGAAGATGGATAGGTAATTATACGCTATGGATATAAATCTATAGGTAATTTATAACAGAAAAATTTGAAAATGGTTCTCAAATCTACTTTATCATTTACTTATTCAATTATTATTAAAAAATAACACTTATAGAAGTCGTATCTGTTAAATATAAAAATTTCTAGCAATTTTAATAACAATTGTGAAATATAAAGATATATATATACGTTAAATTTAAGGAATTATTATTTAAGAAATTGACAATCCTGACGAGATGCGATGCTAAATCGCAAAGCCCCGTTCTGACAATTTACATTTAATTACAATAACACAGTTTGCAAGCGTTTTATAATGTATTTAACTAATAAGATGTTTCGCAATTGCATGTACGATATTTCTGTGTCAGTTAGTTTTGCTGAATTTATTTCAGAAATATTTTGCGCGGCTGCAATATCGAGTATACGGTAATCTTGCGTAGTTTTATTCTTAGATTGCAATTTTAAGATTAGGTGTTCTTGTAGATTACGCTGTAAAAATTGTTTTTACGTAAACTCTTTGAATATGTTATCTGTTAAAGACTTCAGTCTTACTAAGAACATGATAATTATTCTTTTACTTCAATTTAAGAATTGTCACATTATTCAATGATCGTAAATTTTGTTATATTTACACAAATTATTCGTAAACATAACAATAAATAGGTTAATATAACCAGAGGTCGAATCGAGGTCAGGTCATTAAAAATTTGCTGTGAACGTAAGCGTAGCTAAATAACGAATCTTATCCTCTCAGAGCCAAGAAAAGCACTTTCTTATAATAAAATATGATTCTCTCTCTCTCCCCCCCTCTCCCCCTCTCTCTCCCTCCCTCCCTCTCCCCCCTCTCTCTCTCTTTCTCTTTCTCTCTTTCTGTTCATCAAAATTGATTGTAATTATTGTTTCACTATATAAAAGATTGAAATAATTTGAAAAAGAGAAGATTCACAACTCTTTTTCTATCGTATGAAAATCTCCTCACTAAAAAATAATTTAATAAATTAATTTTTCTATCAAATTTATTCATATATATATATATTCCTGTTTCGATGAAATTTGAATTAATCACTCAATTGAGAACTAAAGATCACCATAAATCTGTAAAGTGCGTAAAAATGGCGCTGAAAGGATAATTGTATCGTAAGAATACTGGCTGGTGTCCTTGGCCTGGGTGTGTTTGCAATATGCATTTGGTGTTGGCGCATGTCTAGATGGGGCTGTGCCTAGGTGGTGGTGGCGGGCGGGCTATGACGCGGCCCCCGCCGGTGGTCCATATGGGGCACCAGCAAGTGCCGGTGGCGGCGGCGGGCCCGCCGATGTGCCCCGCGGTTCACACCGGTGCACCACCGCACCCTCACCGGAGACCCTTGCTTCTGCAGGTGAGCGAGATTCGGGGCAGTTTCCAACACGACCTACCTCCTCCCTCGTATCGGGAAAACGAGAAACGAGAACGTGTACCCCTTTGATATTTGTTTCATAGGAAAGTCCTCTAGCAAAGCACTTCTTTTTTTCTATTTAAAGGACAGATATATTGTATCTACAGAATATTATGCAGGGTGTTATCGAGTAACAAAAGGAAAAAAAAGAGAAGATGATGAAGGATAAGATAAGCATTTTTCGTCATAGCTCTGAGCTTAAAAATAAAATCATGACAATACTATCGCTTTTTAAAGTTGAAAATTGCGCGCAGAAAAAAACCGCGATATCCGACTTCGATGAACTATTTTTATTTTTAAGTCATATGACGAGAAATATTTCTCCCATCAATCTGTATTATCTCCCGGATTCTTTCCTTGTTGTTCAGACACTTTGTGTGTACATATGTGATATAATATTCTACATACGTGATAAATAGAAAAAAAATAGGAAAAAAAATGCGCCGTTAAATTTTCTGACGAGGAGAAAACTTAAGAATTATATTCAATTGAAGGTTTAGTTGAGTAAAATTGCTTCTCAAATTTTATACTGTGTACTCAAATATCTTGTCGTAAGAATATAGGAAATCAGGAGTAACACACCTGGCACCTTTTGCACTTATGTTCTTTATAATTATTTTACCATCAATGTGCACTCTCTTAGACGTATGCATGCGTATTGCACGATCTTAATTTGATTAACGATGTGAATAACTTATTTAATTTGTTATCCCCTTTTTTGTAACCCTGAGCATTGCTTTTTTAATAAAACGTCTCAATGTCTGAAATCCTCGTTCTGCATGTGCGTGCGTGTGTGTGCGTGTGTGCGTGTACGCGCGTGTGTGGACATCTGCGTGAGAGAGTTATGGGTTTACCTAGATTTCGTGTACCTTTATATTTGCCATAGAATATAAAGATAAATCGATTCTCTAGAAATATAGTTTCCTTATAAATTTTTTTTTCTCAGATATGTAAAAATCCTTTAGCTTTCGTAAAAAATCCGTACAATCCTTAAAGAATCTGAACAGAGTCCTCAAATTAATAAATGTTAGATATCCTAGTTTTTTAAAAATTCCAAGATAAAATTTCTAGAATATTTCTAGAATATTTTTAAAAGATTCTCAAATTTTCCTATTCCGAAATCTGTGGAGTCTTATAATCACATCAATATTTTCGCAGATATTGTTTAATTCTTAAATTATATATATTGTATCCGTTAAATAATATACACTGTTTAATAATTTTCAGGAGACTCCAATAAATCCCAATCCACTCGACAGGCACGTTTCACCCTACATTCGGCAACGATAAAAAGTATTTTCTACCCTCTAATTTGTCAAAATTATCTAATTATCTAATTGCTATTTTCATTATTACTTGTAATACTTGTGATAAAATTTAAATTAAGTACAGAATTATATGAATTTGAGCTGCAATAAGAAAACCTCCAAAATTATAATTCCAATATTTCGCATCAGTGCCGTTCACTTATCCTTACAAATATTGCACTCCTTTGATCTAGACAATTTCATCTCATTCTGCATTTTAATTTGACCCATTTTGCATCCATATTTTCATATCCATCCCCGTAATTTATCATGCTATGTACCCAGAAGCGAGCTTGACTGTCAGCAGTTATGTTCACAGGAGCAGCCGCTGTTGCTGGAGGAACTACTGGAGCAGGAGAAGAGGGAACAAGAGAAGCAACAACAGCAACAGCAACAACAGCAGCAACAAACGGAAAACGCCTCTTCCAGTACTGGGATTTTGAGCGACAGTGACTTTGAGAGACTCCGAGCTGACGTTTTGGGAGCAGCGTCGCCACCTCAGACCATGGTAGCCACCGGAAGTGTGCCAGTGATCAGACCACCCTGTGCAACTAGGCCTCCTTCAGTGCCCGGTACTGGTTGGCAACAAGCTGGTGTACCTGATTCAACTAAAATGGCGCCCGCTCAAGTGCCTAGACAACCCATCGCCACGCAGACTCCGCCTGAATGTTAGTATGGAAAGAGAAATTAGCTTATCGTTCGAGATTCAATATTTCATGTACTTCATGATCTGGTTTGCTTCGTCGTAACAAATGTTGTTTACTTGAAGTAATTATATATATATATATATATATATGTATATTTTACAGCGAGGATGAATACCTTTAACATCCCACTTATACCAGCACCACCAACGCCACCGGAAATTATCTTAAACGAGCAAGATCGACAAGCGCATATACAGTACGATCATTGGCTGGTCAATCAGCAAAATGTATTGACACAGCAATTGAAGTTCTACGAGTCTGAAATTCAGAAGATCCGTAAAATGAAAAAGGTAAATGTCGATTGTACGATAAGTTCGTGGAGATTTTCGCAAAGATTTAAAAGTCAATACTTTTATAATTAGGCATGACTTTACCCACCCGATGATGTATCTTGACCACTTTTTGATATCAGAATGTCATAAAAAACAAAGGAAGATAAAGTTACGCCCGACTTTAGGATTATCGGTTTCGAGTTTTTCGTAAAAATCTCTATAGATTTATCGAACAACTCGATAGAATTAATCTAAGATCGAAATAGATTATAAATGAACCCAAGATTTAAGAAATATTTCTTTTTTTTTTTTATTTATTTTTTTTTCTTACAATTTAGTGAAAGCAAATAATTCAATCTCTTGCAGTCTCTCACTAGCAAACAACGGCAACTACGCAAAGGTGGCAACGATCTTTCGGAGAACGACTCAGCGGAGTTGAACCGCATCTCAAACGAGCAGTCGTTCTTGCAGAAACACTTGGAGCAGTCGCGGAAACAACTGCGCCAACATAACTTGATGGCTACAGAGTATCACAACAAGCAACAGCAACGGCAGCCATCAACGTCGCAAGTCCCACAGCCAAACAATCCAGAACCTTGTTCTCCGCTCATGTCGCCGTCACAGCATTCACCGATGCATTCGCCTGCCGCGTTGGTCAGCCAATCCCCGGGTGCTAACATAATTCAACACTCGCCGGCGACTCCTTCCATCGTGCAGCACAGTCCCGGCGCCACATTACTTCAGCACAGTCCAGGCAATCCGCAGTCGACCAACCCGGGTACTATGTCGCCTCACAATGTACAGCAACAGTCGCCGCGGATCGGCACACCGCATTCGCAAGGTGGCGAAGAGAGCCCATTCAGTCCTCAGAGCGGTGCATTGCCGTCGCCGGGAGCATTGTGCGGTCCTGCAGTGGCCGTGGCGAGGATGACATCACCGCAACACCGCGCACTCATCAGCGGTCGACTGGCGGCGGCGAGTGTTAGTCCAGGCGGTGCGTTTACAGTAGCGGATGCGGCACGTGTTCAACAACCGCAACAGCGATTCGTACGACCGGCGAGTGGTGGCAGCGGTGCAATGGTGATGGGCGAAGCCGCTAGCCAACAACGCGTACCACCGAGAGCCGTGGCCGGAGGTATGCCTGTCTATGGACAGCGTTCGCCGTTAGGCAGTCCACAGCCGACGACGCAGCAGGCTAATTTGATGGGTCAGCAGCCGCAACTACTGCAGAGACAACAGTTGATCCAGCAACAGCACGACGTTATTTCTCAAGATGGGCAAAATGTTGTTACTCAAAGAACGCTTCAAATGGCTCAACAACGGCAGCAGCTTCTCCAGCAGCAGCAACAACAACAACAACAACAGCAGCAGCAACATGAAGTTATATCTCAAGATGGGTCAAATGCTATCGCTCAAAGATCATTGCAGATGGTACAACGGCAGCAGATTCTCCAACAACAACAACAGCAGCACGAAGCTATTTCCCAGGATGGACAGAACGTCGTCACTCAAAGATCACTGCAAATGGTTCAACAGCGACAGCAGATTCTTCAGCAGCAGCAGCAGCAGCAGCAGCAACAACAACAGCAACAACATGAAGTTATTTCTCAGGATGGACAGAACGTTGTCACTCAGAGAACATTACAAATGGTTCAACGACAGATTCTTCAGCAACAACAGCATGAAACCATTTCTCAAGTTATTTCTCAGGACGGACAAAATGTTGTTACTCAAAGAACTCTGCAAATGGTCCAACAACGACAGCAACAGCTTCTTCAACAGCAGCAGCAACAGCATCAACAACAACATGAAAATCTCTCTCAAGATGGACAGAATGTTGTTACCCAGAGAACATTACAAATGGTGCAACAACGTCAACAGATTCTCCAGCAACAGCAACACGACGGTATTTCCCAAGTTGTTTCTCAGGAAGGGCAGAATACTATCAATCAAAGAACACTGCAGATGGCACAACAACGGCAACAACTATTGCAACAGCAGCAGCAGCAGCAGCAACAACGACAGCAATATTTACAGATGCAACAACAGCAGCCGCAGAAGCCGCCCAATTCGCCGATGGTGTCTCAACCAGCTAATTCTCCTAGTCCTCAACTTCTACAACAAGGTTACGGCCAACCGCCGAGCTCGCCCATGGTACAGCAGACCACGATGGGTTCTCCGATGCTGCAACAGTCATTGAATCCGACTTCTCAACCACCTAGTCCAATGAACCGAATTTCACCGATGGTGTCGTCGCAATATCAACCACCCAGTCCGATGTCTAGGAGTCATCCCTCCACCTCGCCAATGCTTCACGGTGGCCATCATCCCTCCTCAGCAGCCAATCAGCCGCCCAGTTCACCTATGATGCCTCGTAGCCCGTTAGTAGCTGGCTCGCCTATGCAAATGCAGCGAAGACAATCAACCGGCAACAGCCCGGCAATGCCCGATAGACCTCAAAGCGTGGAGAATCCTCCGACTCCGAGGACACCTCATACACCTCACAATTTCGTCCAGCAAAGCGCTAATTTGTCGAGTGATCAACAACAAATTCTTCAACAAGTCTCTCAAGAACAGACTTCGTCGGAACACGTTAGAAGCGGAGGGAACCCCCATAACCCACTAAATCCGGTGCCGTCACCGAATCCCAACAGAAGTGGAGGAAACCCCAATAATCCTCTGAACTCAGTACCCTCTTCGAATTCCGCTCGTGGTGGAGGAAACCTCAATAATCCTCTGAACCCAGTACCATCTACGGATTCCACTAAGGGCGGAGGAAATGTTCGCAATCCGTTGAATCCTCTACCATTTCCGAACTTCGGCAGATTTGGCTTCTTTAAATTAGGTCTGAGAGGTGGCTCGCCCATGTGGTCGTCGAGCAAAGCAGCAGAGAGCAGCAAGAGCAGCGGCGCCGGTTCGGACACGCCCCAGGAAGAGAAGCCGAATACTTCTGTGCTTCGGAAGACGACGAAAATCGGCTCACTCGTCTGTGCTGACTACAACGACTTCGACGATGACTCGCACACACCGCCGCAGACACCGCCGACGTGTCTGGAGGTGAAACAAGGGAGCCAATCTAGTTCCTTGACTTCGTCGACTCTCGACAACGGTCCACTCGATAGTCCTAGCGAGAAGTTGGATCAGCTTGCGGACACTACTGATTATGACGACGATAAAACTATAGTGAACACTGAAGTGACGCTGAGCTCGGCGGCGCAACGCGACAGCGACGACATTACGGTGATCGAGCAGTTCGGCGATTCTGAGCTGGTGGACGTCATCTCGGGTAGTCTAGAAGGCGACATGCAGGAGGAATATGTACTTTTCGAGTCTGGAATGGTGGTAGATCTGTCAACGGACAGTAACGACTCGCTTTGTCACGCACTGGTGAACGCTGACACCGGCCAGGGTGATCTAGTGCAAATCTTAGAGATTGAGAACCCGGAATCGCAGTCGGAGGAGCCGATTCTCAGCGACGACGAACTGGTGCCGTCCAATACAAGAAACAAGAAAGGTCTCCGGCTCGATATAATGAGGACTCTGCAAACGGGAAAGAAGCTGGTGACTGTCACTGACACCTCGGAGTCTCCAGACCAAGAGGAGCTCAGAGTGGACCCTTCGCCGGGGCCTTATCTAGATAATTCTCCCGATCAAGATCTCATGGTGTCTCTTGTAAGTGAATCTGAAGTGGTTATCATTGACCCCACGACGAAATCGCCCGAGGACAACCTCTCGAAAGGATCTTGTGACGAAGACACCGAGAAAACGGACGGTAATATACTAGTTGAAGTATCTAAGGATAATACGGTTGTCGAAAGTTTGATAGACGATCAGGCAAAGTCTTCGCAAAAGGATCCCAAACAGAGCAAAGCTCCTACGAGTTTCGTTTTCCCGGAGAAGATTTTCTACAATCAAACTACATCTTCGACCGTTCTTCAAACAAACGTTAACCCCGCGACGACCTCTAAGTCTTTAGTTTCTTCAGCGACTACCGCAATATCTTCGATTCTGAATACTAATTTAGTGCCTACTAGTTCTCACACTCAAGTTCTAGCTCAAACTATTGCGACGGAAGCAAGTACGACAAACCAGGACGCACTATTGAATTCCTACAACGATCAAAAAATCATCAACTTGCCGTCGACAATGGCTAGCATCGTAGCAGATGCAAAACTTGCCGCGAGACTCAGTCAGACAGCTCTGGAGAATATTTCCAATTCGCAACAAAATAAACGAGATCTCAAAATTAGCGAAACTTCAAAAGTGTCACCTCCAGCGACGATCTCCAGCGTTCAAAGCGAATTTCCTAGCTCGACAAGCGTTGTGGATACTTTGAACAGTTCTACAAAATTAATTTTAAATGTTCAATCAACTTCTGTAACGTTGTCAACACCAAAGATGATGGATTTGTCGAAGAAGGAAAGTGCTTTAAAGTCGACGGAAAAGCAAGCGGAAGGTTCGGAAAACGAAGTGAAAAAGAAGACGGAGGAAGAAGAGCTCATGCAAGCAAAGATCAAAGACCAAAGCGTCCCTTCAGTTATTCCTTCGGCTTCGGTAACAGACGAAAAGATGAACGATCCGTTGAATACGACGGACGAGCTGGAGAGCATGTTGGAGGCGATTCACAACCCGGCAGAGGCTACGCTGAAGAACGAAGGTAAGAGTGAGACTGCCACAACGGCAACTTTGAAAAGGATGTCGCCTGTCGCCGACGACCTGTCGCTTGTCAATATTCTGGAAAACGACGCTGAGCCTGTGGACAACGACAAGGAAGAGAACTCTACAGGTTCTGAGGCGCAAAAGATTATGAGCAAATCAAAAGAAGTCATAGATGATCTCGAAGAAGGCAACGCGAAAAATATGTCGCCGAAGGAGAAAACCATCGATGAATTGGAATTGGAGAACGCAAAACCATACCTCCAGCACTGTCTGAACGAGGAGAAGTCTCTGATGGAGGAATCTTCGGAGGATATCCTTGATATGCTGCACAACATTATCTCGTCGAAGCCAGAGATGGCGAATACCAACGAGTTAAAGTCGAGTTTAATTTACCAGATGCCCACTCCGCTCGACACGTTACCGTTGAACATTCTGCAAGATTCTCTCATGGATCTGGATCAAGAGAGCTTGGAGAACGAGCAATTGTCTTCGCAGGAGAGCAAAATTCAGGCAAAGAGTCTGAATTCCGAAGCAAAGAAAAGCCCACCGGCGCCGAATCAAGCGGTGGCGCAGTTACAGAAAAGCACAACGACAGTACCGCATTTGTCACCCCTGTCGAAGCCCACCGAGCTCACCTCCAACGTCGCTAATGTGTCTCATCAATTGCGCACGCTGCTTTCCTCCCTGCAGAGCAATCAGACCACTGGAAATCAAACCGGCGTCGTCACCATGGTTTCCTCGGTGAAGCCTTGCAATGTCTTGTCTACTACAAGCACGTTCTCCACTTTGAATTCGTCTAGTAATATCTCGACCTTGTCGAGACTTGATCAGAATCGCCCGCATACCGGTGGAAGCATCAGTGTTGCGAAGGAAGCAGAACTTTTGACTTTGAAGGAACCTGCCAAAGAGTCTACTGGGACACCTTCTGCAGTCCCCAAGGTACATATTAAATAATTTTTTTTTTTTTTAAGTGAATTTGTCACGTGATAATGACAAAATTTAATTTAATCTCATTCTAATCTCAGAGAGAAGCTCCCATAAATTCGAAAAATTTTTATTTTTCAGTAAACAATTAATCGCCTTTCAATTTTAAAGAAGATCTCTAAATAAATCTCGACTAAAAAGACTTTTAATGAGTTTTTAATTTTTGTTGCAAGAAGAATTATATATATATATCTAATGAAATGTTTTAATTTCATAATTTCATTAACAAAAGTTTTTGTTTAGAGTTTAAACGAAATTACAATTTTATTTAAAGAAACACTACTAAATTCTAATACCAATAATAAGAATTTTAATTATAAGGAATATTTTAGTAACGTTAATATCAGTTTTAAATTCATATATGAATCTTAATTTACGATATTTAATACGATTTATTTTATCTTTAAAAATAATTAGCTAGAAATGCTTTTGAAGTAAAAAAATTGCTAAATTTCTTCACTTAAAATAAGATATAGACCTCAATTGTTTAAAGAGATGAATTTCAATTCAAGGCTGAGCAGATCTTCAGGGTAACCACTACCGCTCCAACCACAACTCTTCAGTCCAGTAATTCTTCGAATATTACAAGCACTATCACTTCATCCATCATAACTACCAGAACCATCACCACCTCGATCTCCATTACCTCCAACGCTATGTTGAACGCCATGCTGGGCGAGACGAGCTCGATAAAGCCGTCGGTGGCAGGTGGTCACGGTCGCAGCAGTAACAACACCGTACCAACTCAGTCCGCCAATCTGCTGAGCTCAGTGTTACCATCTACCTCGATACCGCGTTCACAACCTACGAATCTGCAGGCGATCCTACAGGTGAGCTCGGCGGCTTCGCGAGTACTGATGAACGCCACTTCGACGGTCACATCGAGTCCGATCCAGTGCGTACGAACTATTGTGCCACCGTTAGCAACCTCCAGCATTCTTCAGTCAACCTTGTCACAAGCACCAACCCATCTATTAACGTCCAATCAGAGTCAGCGCAAGTCTCCTCTTATTCTACCTATTGATAATAAAACTAACGATCTCGAAAACCAGTCGATAACGAGCATAAAAAGAGATACCGAAGACAGTAAAATTCCGGAGAAGACTTCAGGAAGGGAAGTGGATCCTAATAAGACTTCTACAAATCCTCTGCGATACGAAGAGTCTCAAAATGTATTACTGAAGCAATTGTTGCAGAGCAATGCTTGCGTGACGACGCCAGTGTCCATGCAAGGGCCCGTGCAAGGGCCCAGTTTGCCGATAGTAAATTCGCTAGCAGCCCAGCTGGACCAACCGGTCGTACCCGCGCCACCGTCCCTGTTGCCGTACCTGTTGAATGAAACCCCAGCACCGAAGGCGCCAATTGGCAAGCAAGTGTTGGCGCGAGAAACATCTTTCTTGTCCTCGCACTCGGTAACACCAGTAAAGATTCAAAGCTCGCCCACGAAAGAGGAGCCTCCCAAGCCTCCTCCCCCGTTGTCCACGTCAACATCGCTGGTCTCGCAAAGAGGACAGATCGATACCTTGAAACAGCAGCAGCAGCAGCATCAACTTCAGCAGCAGCAGCAACAACACCAACAACAACAACAACAACAACAACAACAACAACATCAACAACAGCAGCAGCAACAGCAGACCAATCAGATGATAAAACCAACGCCTCCTAGCTCTTCCGGAAATACAACGGGAAATCAACAACAGCCGATTATTTCCGCGGTATCGTCGTCATCTACGACAATAGCGACGACGATAACGACAACGAAAACGTCGCCGAAAACCTGCGAGGTGCGATATTCTCGATATTTCTCTCAGCCCTGGTGCAGCGATAAAAAGAGAAAATCATGTTAAATCTAAAATTAAAACTTATATATAATATTAAATATATACCTATTATTTTAAAATTTTCTTCTCGTACGTACAAGAGTTTTATCGTGAAACTTTCGGCATAAAAGTGGTGAAGAAAAAATTATAAAGAGTGCGTATGCGAAAAATTTGACTCGATAAGACAAAATTGAACTCGTTTTTGGAAAGATTTTAATAAGTATATAGGGACCAAGACTAATTGATGATTGATCAACATGTTTATCTGTGCATTTTGAGTGAGATTGTATTTTTCTAAATAGTGGAACTCCATACTTATTCTTCAGTGCGCTTCAGCGCATTTCAGTGAAAGTACAGATAACAGCACAGATGAACCCAGATAGGTATTATCTGTATTTTGACTGAAGAATATCCGAGATGGAACGGAAACGTCTCATTTGACCAGAATCTACAGAAAAACACGATCTCGGAACGCACAGGCGATTGTTCCAGCCAGAGGTTTGAGAGTTCTCTCGAGCCATAAGTGCATTCAATTATTTTCATCTAAATTATGTATTCTGTATTTGTATATTAAAAACTAGTAATTTCTCCTTTTAAGACTCGCATTTTTATGAAACATTTTTATCATTATCAGCTAGAGATTGGGAGTGCGGTGGCAAAAGAGAGCCCCTCGACCCAGCAACGCATGCCCGTCCCAGTTTCAAAGGTTCCTACTACTCAGCAAAAACCTCCAGTAGCCTCGAAAAGTGTTCCACCACCTGCCAGCAACGCCAGCAACAGCCTTCCTAGTACTCAGACGTCAGGGCCACAACCACCAAGCGCTCTTCAAGTAGCGCAGAAGCCGGTTGCCTCTCAGCAACAGGCTCCCCCTGTCTCGTCCTCTGCGCCGAATGTTAATATTAAGCAACAACCTGTTCAGCAAGTGCCTCACAGTTTGGCCCATGGCCACGTGACGGTCCCGTCGTTAGCCACGGCCGTCGCGCCGTCCGGTCCCACAGTAGCAGCACCTGTCGTGGAGGTGAAGAAAGAGGCGAACTTCGACGAGGCAGTCCTTCCTGCTCAAGCTGCACCGATCGGCACTAGCCATCTGCAGACCGATACCAAAGACTTTCTCGCTTCAACCAAAGAGGAGCTTATAGACGGCACGATGGACGATAAGACCGGTGAGTTCATCTTGACGAGTTTTCATTGTTGACAAGAAGAACGTCGATCTTAATTTTACGTAGGCACTAGGACAAAGCGCTCTGAACTCTGGATATTTTCAGATCTGAAGAAGCTGAAGAGACGACAATACCAACAGAAGCGCAAGCAAAGCCAAGGCAAGGACACTGCGACCGCACCACAGAAGAAGCGATCACGTAAGGTGTCGCGCTTAGACGAGGACTATGATACTTTCGTGGAGAATCTGATGGTGCAGTTGCGTCAGCTGCAGCCTATGGCAGTGCTGGAACCACTGCTCGGTCGTAACTATGGAGTGTGCCCGATTTACGGCTGCGGCGACCTCGCCAAGATCGCTAGTCAGCGGGACTATAATACAAGAGTTGGAGATTTAACGGGCAGCTACGGCGCCGCTAATTTACCCGGGCTATCCGATCATTATAACACACAGCCCTTCGGCGAACTTGATCCTCTACCGCCACAGCAACCACCGTCCACGCAGAGAGGCTTCTACGATCAGGAATTCCCGCCGCTCAAGCTGGATGACTGTGAGTGTTCGGCGGAAAGCTTCGTTTCTCCTCAATTTCTTGGTTTCCATCTAGAGAACAAATTTGTATTATTGTTATTTTCATTATGCGGTTATCGTCTCGTTATTCAATATATTGTCACTGATACATGTCACATGTATACAATATTGGACCAACGTTATAAATGGCAATTTGATTTTCCTGTTTTTTCAGCTGACGATAAGAAGGAAAATATAGCGACAAATCGCGACGTGGACTCTCCGGACACTATCGTGAGCTCGTCCTCGCCCGAGTGCGTTATACCGGAGTTTATGCATCGTTTCCCCGGGTTGCGGTTAATCGACGAGGAGTCGGACGAAGAGGCGGACTGGCTAAAGCGCGTGTCGCCGGTTATACCGTTAATCTCTCCAATCCCGATTAGACTGAAGCCGGCTTACCCGAAGGATGTGTCTCAGCAGGATAAGGAGAATCTCGGGGTATCCAAGTACGTATATTGCTTTACACACTGATTAAGCAATATATGTGAAGTAGAATGTATGTAATAATAACATAATAATCGGAGTTACTTGCCGTCAAATCTTCGCTGCATATTCAATAATTTAACGAATATTTCTCTAGGCTCGGGAAGTCTCCGCCGATCCCGTTGCGAGAAAGCGGAAACGTCACCGTCACTCTGACTCTCAACAGTCAAGCTGCGGACGATATCATGGGTGTACTTAAAGATCTGGCAAATATTCTGAATATCGCGCCGCCCACTGGTTACCAGATAGTCGAACGTACCACCACTCCTCCCAGTCAGAAATTAGGGTTATATAGGACTAAGGGGAAGGACGGCAAAGAAGGAGGTACCCTTATTATTTAAGCTTTTCAACCAATGTTTATCACCAATACTACCATGTGTTTATAGCCGTATTATACAGGGTGTTAAAAAAATAATTATCTAGTTGAAATCTAATTGAATACGTGGTTTCAGCTCCGATTGATATTCAGAGCATCTTGAACGGTGCGGCCAAGTTTTGTCGTCACTGCGACGTCGTGATTCTGAACAGCTTGATTCGGAAGAAAGTATCTGATCTGCCATTCTTGAGCAAGGAGGAGGCGGAACCTGGTGACGAACTGTGCTTCTGCTCGGCCGCCTGTTACATGCAATTCGCCCTCATGCATCGCACGCCCTCCAACACGCAAGATAAGGTTTGGCAAAAACGATAATTTTGTAAATACGAAAGGTCAAAGTTAATATTATAGACTAAACTATATCTATCTTGTAAATCGTTCTGTGTTAGGCCGCGACGATAGTGGACCACTTATGTCAGAAAACGGAATCGAAGCTATTGGACGATGATTTGAAAAGCCTGAAGAAAGCGTCCATAAAGCAACAGCAGTCACAACAGTCGGTGGATCAGCGCGTCGAGAATATGGAAATCGACAACGAGACGAGCACGGGCACGGCGGAGATCGTCAAGGTGAAATCTGAGAAGCCGGATCACATGGAAAACGCGATGGAGAATATTGAGATAGAGGAAAAAAGGCCGAAGAAACATTCGGTCCCCGAAGAGCCGAATGAGACTGCCATCGAGCCGCAACCACCCGCGAAGGTTTGGCGAGGCGTCAAGTATAAAGCCTGGTCGATGGGGCTGATACAACCCGCCACGAAATTCAAGAAAACCACCGACAGAGAGATCACAGAGGTGAGTATGATCACGAATCTCGTGATCTCTCTTGCCTGAAATTCCAAAGTCCTCGACGATTGAGTGTCTAGGAGCCTTATCAATAACAATTAACATTTCAATCATACGCTTCCACAGATGCTGTTCCGCATGGGAGTGACGGTGGTGCCCGCAAAGACAGAAGACAGTCGTCGTTGCATGTTCTGCCAGAGTCAAGGAGACGGAACGGCGGACGGACCGGCTCGCCTGCTGAATTTCGATGTGGACAAGTGGGTGCACCTCAATTGCGCGCTGTGGGCTGAGGATGTATACGAGACGGTGAACGGAGCGTTGATGTTTGTGGATATAGCCTTGCAGCACAGTCTCGTGTTGAATTGCAACGTCTGCGAGAAGCCCGGAGCCACTATCAAGTGTTTCAAGACACGGTGCACCAACGTCTACCATCTTGGATGCGCCGTCAAAGATGGTTGCGTCTTCTATAAGAACAAGGTAACGCAATTATGTATGGTCCTTTGAAATTAACGCACATTTTCCACTCAAAGACAAGGTCTGAGTAAATTAATCAAAGCTTTCAAATGTCAAAAGAAGTTCTTTTTCGTCAGAAGAAAAGATTCCACTGACGTGTTGGACTTTTTCCAGACCACCTTCTGTTCGCAACACGTGCAAAAGAACGAGAAGGACAACGAGCTCACCACCTTGTCCGTCTACCGTCGCGTCTACGTGAACCGTGACGAGAATCGCCAGGTCGCCGCAGTCATGCACCATTCGGAGCACAATCACCTGCTGCGCGTCGGCTCGCTGATTTTTCTCAGTGTCGGTCAACTGCTGCCGCATCAATTGCAAAACTTTCACACGCCCAATTATATCTATCCGGTCGGCTACAAGATCGTGCGCTTCTATTGGAGCATGCGACGGCCCAACAAACGTTGCCGCTACGTCTGCTCGATCCATGACGTCTCCGGTCGGCCAGAATTCCGAGTTTTGGTTCAGGAACCTCTCCAAGAAGATGTAGAACTCCGTGACGCCACTCCGCGAGCTGTCTGGAATCGGATTTTGGAGCCGTTGGCGGAATTGAGAAGAAATACGAATTCTGTTCAGTTGTTTCCGAGATATGTCTCCGGGGAAGATTTATTCGGTCTGACTGAACCAGCAATAGTGCGAGTTCTAGAGAGCCTGCCTGGAATAGAAACTCTGACTGATTACAGGTAACAGCAGTTCGAAACTTGATAAAAAATATTTGTTTCGTTAAAAAATTAGTGTCATGAAAATTACGTTAAAATTTTCAGATATAATTTTCATCATTAAATTTCAAACTTATTTCGATATCTGAACTTCCTGGCTTTTCAGGTTTAAATATGGACGTAACCCGCTGTTGGAGCTTCCATTAGCCATCAACCCAACTGGAAGTGCTCGTACCGAGGCGCGATTACGTAACCAACTGCCATGGAAACGACCTCACACGCAGCGCACAGGCTCGCACTCGTCAGCGCGTGCGACAGCGGCGGTTGCACCGTTTGCACCGTCATTGTCGTCGGCGGCGGCGGTCGCCTTCGCCGCTGGCGAAGTCACTTGTCCATATTCTAAGCAGTTTGTACATTCCAAAAGCTCGCAGTACAAAAAGATGAAGCTGGAATGGCGGAATAACGTTTACCTGGCCCGTTCGAAGATCCAAGGTCTGGGCCTGTACGCTGCTCGTGATATCGAAAAGCACACTATGGTGATAGAGTACATCGGAGAAATCATAAGGACAGAATTAGCAGAAACTCGGGAGAAGCAATATGAGGCTAGAGTACGTATCGTAGCATTATGAACATACATTTGGGCAGAATAATTAAGAGTTGTAATTTAAGTAAGTAAGTTGATTCTCTGTGAATTTTCCCTCTATACGCTCGTTATCATTCCCGTCGCGTATGTGTAACAGCGATAAGCTTTCATTCCATGTCTAGACAAATTAATCGAGTCTTTTATAATACCTATTTTGTATTACTATTACTATTATACAGAAAAAAGCGAAAAATATAAAGCGACTGCAAACGATAGCAAACGTTTTTTCTAGATAAATGATAATAGCGATCGTGTCAAGTTGCGTATATTTTTCCACGAAACGAGTCGCATAACATTGATTATTAATGATCATCGTCAGATTTATGTGCACAGTATCTCTACACGATAATTTATATGGATATTACATTTCGCATATTATCTTTCGCAGAACCGAGGTATTTACATGTTTCGCCTGGACGAAGAAAGAGTAGTAGACGCGACATTATGCGGCGGTCTTGCCCGCTACATCAATCACTCATGCAGTCCCAACTGCGTCGCCGAGATCGTCGAAGTCGAACGTGATCTACGTATCATAATTTTCTCTAAGCGTCGGATCGCGCGTGGCGAAGAGGTACGTTGTATAACTTTGTCATCGTAATTCCATTGTATTAACAGAGGAGAATAATCCTTCGGTATTGCAAAAGTATGTTACAATTGATGATAAGACACATTCTTCAAGATATATAAATATTCTGATCTTATATATTTCAAATATCTGAGTGTTACTTATTGCTCTTCAGCTGGCATACGATTACAAATTTGACATAGAAGATGATCAGCATAAGATTGCGTGCGCTTGTGGCGCTCCGAATTGTCGTAAGTGGATGAATTGAAGTGAGAACCCTGAAGGAGACACGAAGGAGAAGCGAGAACGAAAGGAATCACATGAAACTAAGAAGAACTCGTCTCAGTCTGCACATTACGCCCGACGTTGTTATCTTTCTTGCTTCGTTTGTAATATAAAGATAGGCTATATTTTTTCTTACGTCTTAAAGAACATATAAGAAAAATTTGTAAAAATTTTTCCGAAGCTTTGAAAATCTTTATGATATTGGGAAGAATTTTTAATTATGAAAATTTTTAACGATATTTCTTCTACCAAGGAAGAAAGATTTCTTCTCCGAGGAAAAGAAATTTCTCTGTATAAATATATAGATAAGCACGACGGTTATTTACACAAGTACATACGCCCACACATATACACAGTTGCAGTTATATTTACTTCGTGTAAAGAGTGCCATGCCATCGCGCATTTTCTCACGATTAACCGATGAATTAGTTAATTAATTGACGATGACGACGACGAATTAGTTGAACGTTTTGGTGCTAATTGCCGCCATCACACACACACATTCCTCCAAAGTTGTATAATATTATGTAATAACGTAGTTATATATCGATTATATTGTAATGAAGAATGAAGAAAGAAAAAGAAAGAGTATATATATAACGACACGCAATATCACGCTTGTAAATTATATATACACGGCAAGAGAAAGAATGCGTGTGCGTGTGAAAGAGAGGATTTCTATCATTGTGCACCCAATGGACAATGTGTTGTAATATATATATAGATCGTTTATTCGCGTATTATATTATTTTATTATTGCTATTATTATATATCTATCTACACACATATATAGTTTGTCTATATACGCGACATGATTTGATCACGTATGTGAACACATATACAAACACATTATACACACAGCACGCACTGTGCTTTGTACATACATTATGTATATCTGTGTATATGCATATTTCATATACATATATATACATATTTATATATATATATATATATAGATATACGAAGTGAAGTAGTACATTATTTTCAACTACCCGGTGTGTAAAGCGATAATACAGTACCTCTCACAATTTGGAAATTATATACGATTATACCGATTTCAGTGCGAGCGATTGTTATTTGCAAAACTCACACAATCCTGTCGACCTCCTTCCTTCCTTTCTTTCTTTCTTAATTATTAACATCTCTTTTAGTTTAATTGTATAAATTTCCGAGACTTAATTTATTTAAACTTAACAAGTATACACACATTAATAAAAAATATCCAGATTTGCATTTATTTAGTATCAAAGTGACTTTTCTTTTGCAAATTGTTTACAGAATCTCTTTGCAAGACATTCCTCCGAATAATTTTAATAATTGTCTTATTTGCATGAGAGTTATTTTTATAATAAACAAACTAGAAATAGATGATGCGAATAGATGGTGTAAAACTTTTTCCTTGCACACAACAGATATCTTTCTATTTTTTGGAATAAAAT
Source organism: Harpegnathos saltator (assembly GCF_003227715.2). Taxonomy (NCBI): domain Eukaryota; kingdom Metazoa; phylum Arthropoda; class Insecta; order Hymenoptera; family Formicidae; genus Harpegnathos; species Harpegnathos saltator. The sequence continues at coordinate 230,149 of NW_020229912.1, forward strand.
GGGGAAAAAATACAACGGCATTAATCGTAAGTTTTTATTTTCATACCCTTGGTCGTATTTACAAAGATACATAATAATTAATTATAATAATGTGATAATAATAATAATAAAATAACGCATAAATATAAAAAATGCAGTCGTTCTTCTCTTAAAAATTCATTAATCAATAAATCCGCGCCTAAAATAATGACAATAATACTATAATAATGGTAATAAAAAATATATATTTACAAAAATATATTTGTAATTCGGCACTTCGCGCGAGACGAGCTGTACAAAAAGATCGTTCAGCATTTTTGTCGATCCACCTTATTATTATTCGAATTAATTGACAGAACTAATTATCCTACCTTAACGATATTCCAACGATGTGAAATAATAATAATACTATATAATTATAGTAACAAAAAATACATATATTTACAAAAGCTGTTTTGCAACCCGGATATTTTGCAAGTCGAGCTGTACAAAAATAGATCGCTTAATCTCTGAATTAATTCATATTCCAATCAATTCATTTTATAATTGTTCGTATTAATCAAAGGAATTAATTATCCTATTTCAGGATAATTTTCGCAAGGTGAAATAGAAATGTGCACAAATGTCAATGAATAATGAACCGAGAAAAATCGTAATTGAACATGCAGTCATGAACGCAGATAAAAGAGACGACGTTCAAATAAATGTTTATAAAAATGCAACTCTTTGGCCTCTTCATAGCATTCCGTTCTCGCTTGAATCATATTGAAAAATGTATTATTACTTGTTTTAGTACAGGGTATTTGTAAAATTCATTTGACCGTCGACCGATTTCGAAGAGCGCAGTTTTTAATCAATCTAGAATATAAAAAAGTTTCTTGTGATATATAGAAATTGAAATCGCGATCCTGGTAGTTGAACACCGATCCTGATGGATCCTGTCTATGTCATCGCTGGTTCAATCCTGTCGCATGCAACAAAAATCAACAGGATTTTACTACAGATAAATAATAATTATTAATACAAGATTATACAAATAAAAATAAAGATAAATTTCTGAAAAGGAACGCAGAGAAATGTATTCAAGTTAATTAAAATATTATTAAAAATTATATAAATATTAAAAGATAAATTACGAAATAATTCATATTAAATACTGTATACAATATAGAAAAGTTTCTCCTCTCGATGCGAAATTTACTACACGGATTTTAAAAAAATCAAATTCAAATGTCCAAAACTTTCAAATTAACAAAACCGATAAAAATAACAACAATAACATCATATAAGTAAAAGTTTACACTTCCACCATGAAATTCGAAGTTTGCAAGGTAGATCTCTGACAAACAGATCCAAACGAAATAATAATAACATTGATAAAATAATAATAATTTATAGGATATCCACATATGTTACAGTCTTATATACAAGAAGTTTCCTATAAACGATCAACCCAGAGCGATAATCCTTCAAAAAGAAAAAGGAAAGTAAAGTGTGTCTCAACAATGAGAAGTGCTCGTTGCAAATCTAAAAAAAAATGTCCTCAATGATTATAATGTCCTCAATGTCCTTATAAATAAAAAGAAGGAAAAAAAGTACTAATATTCCTTATCACTATCTACCTACTATTGACAAATTTAATATTGAAACCTTGTGACTTTTGAATTCAATAAAAAAGGATACTACAAAATCTCTATTTTTTAAATGTATGATACGAATTCTTTCGTAAAATCAGAATTTTTTACTTATGTTCGAGTAAACTGTTGAACAATTGTTAATATTCATTCATTCTTCAACAAAATTATATATACGATATATGTACAAATCGAACCCATCCAGACAGAGGGTCAAGAGTTTAATATATATATATATATGTATGTATATATATATATATATATATATATACATATATATATACTTACATACAAGCTGACCTGGAAAAATTTGTTAGACATGTTTTTTCTACAAATTTAGAGGCTGGTGCTTGATAACAAAAATATGTATTTACTGCCTTAACTTTCCTAATTTTCTATAATTAAAATAATTTTGATTTATGGGATATCTACATATAATTTTATAAAAAATTATATGTAGATTATATGCATTATATGATAATTATATGGCATTATATGATAATTATATATATAAAAAATTATATTTAATTAAATATATTTTCTGCAAATAGGAATATTCCCAAAAATTATCGAATTCGTAACATTACATTTACACTTTCCAGGTAATCTTGCATATTTGTACATACTGGTATATCCGGTGAAACATTCGTATCTCTTACATAATAATTTCGTTTATTATAATTTCTATTATTTATATGCTCTTTATCTATACATGACATACTATATAAACTGCGTTCAAAATCACTAGAATTCCTATAAATTCAAAAGATCACTATAACTTCGACAACTTTTTATTAATCTCGTTCTAAGCGTTATTAACAAAATCACTCGGCTTACAACAAAATTCTGTTTTTCCGATATTAATCTTCTAACATTCGTGGAATGTTAATTAATTACCCACTTAACGCTCAGTTAATTATTTAAATAATCAATTCGCATACAAAAATAAATATCTATTGTGAATGTAAAATAGAATATAACAGATGTATATACATACACAAGCTGTTGCACAATTCAGTCGATGTGAGTAAAAAAGAAAAAAAGATAAAAAGCTTCACAATCAAGTAAAAAGTAGGAAGACAAACATTGTATCTAAATAAAAATATGGTGATGTATTTAATTAGACCTATTTTAGACTTATCTATTTTTTAATTAGCATTCTTTGTTGCAGAAAGTAATATAAAATCATATGTGAGTACTATCAAGTTTGCAAAGTGTAATAAAATTAAACAAGAAAGGAGTCATCATTTAAATGTAATATAAAATCAGAACACAATCACAAATTTACAAATCCGTGACTGTGTCAAAATAATTAAAGACCATAGGTCGTCGTTTATCTCTTTTTCTGCAATCGCAAAACGGTTCACACGCTTTTCTCTATTCAGTCTTAACAGCACCTCCCTCATTTTCAATCGGTACATATCTGAGATTTCAATTTGTATAATTTTACTAATATTTGGGCGCAAACTAACAATATAGCGAAACAAAGTAATTTAAATACCGTTCTATACGGTATTTTCAGTGGTGAAACACAATACTTTGCAGAAGAATAAAATGACGTTTGTTTTCCCAAATAAAATTGTAAATCAAGATTATTAAAAAGAGGAAAAATGCAAGAGGGAGAATCACAATCTCGAATATCGAAAAAGCAGTTTAAATCTTTTGATAAAGGAGATTTAGTCAAATATTCAGGCTTTTTTCTCTTCATTTGACAAAATGCTTAAAATAGACTTACCTGAACTTTCAAAATTAATCGATATATCTATCAAAACCACATTTATTCAATATCTGGTTCTGCAGCCATATGTAATAGAGTCGTTAATGGGTTAAATACATACAGAGCAATCTTAAATTCCTTTTTAAAACTTTAGAGTAAATTCTTCACATTACAATAAAAGTGAACGTTTTTTTGTTTATTATGATGCGAAGAATTTACTCCAAGTGAACTTCAAATTTGTTGAAGGAATTTAGAAGCACCCCGTGTATCTACACTATGCCATTAATGAATTAAATAAAATTACCACGCGAATAAATGATGATATCGATCATGACCATTCATTAAATTAATGAGATGGATTGTAGTGCGCATTAAAGCACATAAAACATAATAGCTGTCGCGATTATTAAACCGATGATACAATAAAGTCAAAGTGGTGATCAGTGGCGTAATTACTATTAATAAAGAAAACTGATAACATAGATTAAATAGGACAATTACTGCAATTACAATTGAAAATATTAAAATAGAATTCGAATCTTTAAGTTTCTTGAAGAGAATATAAGAGGAAAAAAAGGAAGAGTCAATAAATCAGGAAAATTCAAAAGCAAGGATCTCCGATAAAAGAAATTTTACTCGAAGGCATTACGAAAAAATGTTCAGAAAGAAAACAGGTCTCTAGGACCCTTTTCTGCATTCTATATTGATAGTTACGCCACTGTATAAATGAATATGCACAGAAAACTACAGATTACAGTTTCCAAGTGCGACACGCCACACGGCGTATATCGTTAGTTTGCGTCAACTGTCAAACTGATAACAGCACCACCACCACCAGCACCATCATCAGCACCACCACCAGAGCACCACACCACCAGCACTACCGGGGTCAGACTAGACCACACACGCTGAAAGCACACCCATAACGCGTCAACCAATGTCGGATGAGGCATGCTGCTCCTGTTGCTGCTGTTGTTGGCCGTTGAGCAGATTACGACTGTAAATGGCAGCCCGGTAACTGTACCTATTGGCGTTGAGTCGCTCAGGAACCGGCGGTGGCACCAGGCTGCCGCCAATGCCGCCAATGCTGCCAATGCTGCCAATGCCGCCACCGCCACCTCCCATTTCAGTCGCCGTGATGTTTACTAGAGGCCCACCTAAACCGCCAGTCTCGTCTACCTCACCAATGCTGCTCTCCACCAGCGAGGAAGATTCCACCTCACTGAACGCCAGCCGAGAACGCAGAAGGTATGCATACGTCTTGTATCGTTTCAACTGCAAAAACCGTATGTGTATATTGCTATCGGATTTAAAATTGGCGTAGAAAAATAGATTAGTTTAGAATAAAACGAAATACACAACTTTTGATAAGTTAAGAATCACCTCGTGATGAAGATACGCGTCCTTTTCCTTATAATTCTGTACAGTTAGGGCTTTGGCACTCCTCTCCGGTGGGTGCCTCCTGTGCTCATCCAACTCCGCCTCCAACCTGTTGACCCTGTCCTCGTGGTCCCGCAACTGCTCTCTCTAACGACAAATTAATTGAACTCTCTCTCTCTCTCTCTCTCTCTCTCTCTCTCTCTCTCTCTCTCTCTCTCTCTCTCTCTCTCTCTCTCTCTCCCTCTCCCTCTCTCTCTCTCTCTACCGCACGCATTTATAAGAAGCAAGTTCACATAAAGTATCAATTATTAATCTCTATAGTCTGAAACTCTAAAGGTCTCAGGCTAAAATAATAAAAACATATTACTATATCGAGTAAAATAATAAAAACATAGTACTATATCGAGAAAAGGAATCAATGTTAAAAAATTTGTCAAGAAAAAATATATGAATAAAAAAATACGCGTTAAGAAGAAATTACGTGAATATTCTAAATCTAACTATTTGAGTTCTAACAGAGTTTTAAGTCGCCTATCTTGAAATCTTTCCATCTAAGCTGTTCAATTAATATCTCTGAATATGTCTGGAGGGCACACACTCACGGAATCCAGTTTAGTATGGCTGCAAGGCAGCAACGGCCGTTGAAACTTGCGCTGCGAGCCCACAGCACCGGCTAAAGGCTGACACGAGAAGCTCGCGCACACGAAGTTGATAGTGTCGATCCACGATTGTAACTCCTTCGAGTCACTGCATAAATCATATAGATAGGATACAAGTGCCACGAGATATACCTCATGTGTAAACAAACAACAACGAAATTGAACTTGTTTGATTGCATTTTACACGCAAATAGGGTAACTCAAAATAACAATGACAAATTCAGACCTGGTCTGGAAGAGGTACTCGGCCTGATCAGCGGTTTGCAGACGGAAGACGTGCTGTTTCTTCGTGTAGTCGGACGCCTTGGTGGCAAGCGCGTGATGGATGCGTATCGCGTTGTGCAAACTATCGTTGCGGAAACCGTGCTCATCCTTGTGCAGATACAGCACCAGCTCCCGAAGCGTGCAGTAATACATTTTCCATCCGCGTTTGCCAAACGGAGCTACAACGATTGATTCGTTCAGATACACTCACACAGCTTTATTCTGTCCATATTCTTAGTTCATTGAACACATCGTTGATAAAGAGAAAATTGATTAAGAAGCAAAACAAATGGACATATTGGCAATTAATGATAGATAATTACTAATAATACTAATAATGATACTGACTGCAGACTGTACAACTATACGTACTCTTTTTGCCGTTGGAATCGTAGCAGCATTTTCGCATGACGTAACCCTTTTTGAACTCCGTGGCACCCGTGACATTTGGCACGTCGAGAAATGGATTTCCGGTGCCAGCGATCGCCGGCCCGTCGCCTTGCTGGATCACCTGAGACGTCGTTTCATCTCCTTCTTCGTCCCTAGAGCAATAAATATAAAACTAATTTCGAAAAATGTTCGAGTCAAGGATTAAGAATATTTAAGAATATTTAAACATACTTTGAAGATGTTCCAGTAAATTTCTTTTTTAGACACTTGTTTTCCGAGATATTCTTAAGTTATATATTTTAAGTTAAATATTCTACGAGAGTCACTTACAGGGCCCATTCGAGAGGAAAAGACTTGATAGCGTTATAAAGTTGTTTGAGCACCTCCCGCGGGAAATTGTCGCCGTCGTTAAGCTCCGACAGGTTCTCCACGAACTCCGAGCACGACATCTTCCTGCCGATGTTCTGACCGTGCAGATCCGTGTTGAGCAACATTATCGCGCACGTCAAAGTGTGAACGGCATCTGGAAACGTATCATATCAACGTTGATCAATGAATCGTACTTTACATGTTATAATTTTAATCATCTATATTACGCGAGCGCGCGATAAAATTTAATGCAATTCGATAGATTTACACATTTACTTGATCTTCACGATAATTATAATAATATTCTGCTGTATCATATAACAAAAAGGATAACTTTAAAATCTACAAATGTTGTGCGGTGCTTTTTCGTTCTTAATTACCGGGTGAGTCAAATGTGATATGAGATAATAGCAAGCCAATGGCGACAACTCACCCTGAGAATTAAAGGTGCCGGGGTTGCAGTCTAAAAACCTCTTGGAGAAATGTACTAAGACGCGCTCTCTCTCCTGGGTCTCTCCCGTGAGCGAAAACTGAGCGAGAAATTTCCGGAGAGCCACATCCAGTGTGTCGCACTCGAAGTTAAAATAACGCAGGTATTCCTCAGCTACGGCTCTGCTGAAGTCGTTGCTACGATTCAAGTATTATCAATCATTCGTTGAATATAACAATGACGAGTCGAAAAGAGAGAACTTACTTTTTGCTTAGATGCCTGGAGACATCGGACTTTTTGAAACCATCCAGGGAGTAGAGACGCTTGGCTAGCCGTACGGCTGACGGTAGGTCCACCGCCTTCGGACTGTAGTGGAAGCTGTGCAGGCTTTCGATGTCGCTTTCCTCGTCGGCCGATTGCGGCGGCGACACTCCGCCGTGTCCTTTCTGCTCGTCGCACAAGCCCGTCGAAGCTTCTTTATCGTCCTCGCACTCCTTCAGCTCCTTAGAATTCAACGATACGTCGGAGGTAAATATCGGAAGTAATCGGAGAATATCGGTAAATGAGAAATAAATGTTCAACAATAATCCGATAAGACGCGAGAAATCGATTTCATAAATTTCCAATGTTGCTCAAAGAAAATTGATATATTTCGTTTAATTAACACCCGATAAAAGAGATCCAGTCCCGGGCAATTTTCAATAAAATTTCAATAACATTTTCACAATCTGTAATTAAATGCTCTAATAAAATATTCTAACAATATGAATTCAATTTAATTAAATCCCGATAGAATCCTGATAACACTGATAGAGAGTTAGATCGACGCTTGGCATAGATTTCACATTACCTGGTAACCCACGTGTTCTGGTGCCATCGACCCCGTCGTGACCCCCGGCGCCGTCGCTGTTTGTGTTCGCTGCAGATTCTGTGCAGCGACAGGAGGAGGCGTCAGTTCCGCGTTTCCAGGATTGCCGCGTCTTCTCGCCTGTCTGGGACTTGTGTTTCTCGGCGCAGCGGCATCCTTATCAGGGCCCTTTACCTGTATCACGATTCTGTGGTCACCGCCACCACTGTCCTGGGGGTTGTTGGTCTTCAGCCTCCTTTGGGGTGGTTCGCTCGCCAAAATGGTGGAGTCGCTGTCGCTGGGGTCGCTCACCATCATGATATCCCTCGCGCTGAGGATATCCATGGTCTCCTCATCGTTATAGTCCGGACTTGACATGTTGCTGATAGCCTCCGACTGGCTGAGGTCGCCGTTCGCTGGGAGAAGCCCGCCCGGGGTGCCAGAAACCCCGGAGACTCCAGGAACCGTCTGTGCCGGCGGGAACCTGCGCGAGCCAGAGTTGGAGGACATGACGGAGGACGAGACGGAGGTAGGGGAGGCAGGGGACAGCGAACGCTGAGGACTGGTTGATGAAGAGGATGAAGAGGAGGAAGAAGAAGAGGAGGAAGAGCCGCCATTTTGGCAGCAGGAAGCGGCGGGCGAGCTGACGGGCGCGTTATACGTCCAGACGATCCTCTCGTTAGGCATGAGACCGATCTCCGGCCGCGGGTCCAGCAAGGTATTTAGGCTGCTGGTGACGTCGTCGTCGATGTCGATATCCACGGCGCTCATGGAGGGGTCTTTTTGGAACTGCAAGTGATCCTCCGACCGCGAGGTTCGGACGAAACCGAAGCTCGAAGGGGTATTCTTGTTGCTGGAGTCGATCTGATGTGAGCCTGGGGTACCCTGCACCCCGTCGCGTCTACCAGTGCCCACGGGCGACGTGCTAGCCGAGCTAGAGGACTTGTAAGTAGCGCGTTGGTGATAGTGGTGATGTTGGTGATGATGATGGTGCGCCAACGTGTTGTCGTTGGGGCTGCTGGGCACCGAATTGTGGTGCTGGTGGTGATGATGATGATGATGGTGGTGGTTGTGGTGGGTGGTTGTGGTGGTGACGGTGTAAGAGTGGTGGTTGGGATTGTACCTAAGGGAGTCGATTTTCTTCTGATGCTGCTGTTGCAGTTGTTGCTGCTGCTTCGGTAGCAGATTGCTGCTCTGCTGAGTGCGAGAGAGGTTGAGCATCAGGTCACCGGTCATCATGTACGCTTCGAACCTGAAGACGATGCGAAAGGAGTGTTGGAACGGATACAAAAGGTTCGATTGTGAGAAATTAGAAAAGGAAAAAAAAGAAGTTGATCTGACTACAGAACTATAAAATTAATTAGGATACGATTGCAAAGCTTCTTCCTGAAACCGTAAAAATGTCGCTAATACTTTTTGCTAGAGTGCATATTCATGTTAATATCCTTTCAGAGAACTCTATCTTATATCTTTCTTTTTACTATTAATACTTTTTACAATTTTACATCTCGCATTACGCTCACTTTCTTCCCGTTCTTTTAAAAATTTTCCCTCCCTTCATCGAATGTCTTCTTTGAATATCGGTGTACGTATGTTGAATTTATACCTAGGTGTGTTCTTCTGCCGAACGAATTTCTCGCCAGTCGTGCCGAGAGGCTCCCATTGAGATCTCTCTTCCTCTTTGAAGTGGTCCACGGCGGCCGGCAGGAGCGCCTCTAGTTCCGACGAGACGGAGGCATCGCTGCATGAGCCGTTGCTCCTCGTCGCCGCCGTCATCGTCACCGGCGTCGGCGAACCTGTGGAGGACACCTCCGCCAGCTCCTTATCCTCCTTATTCAGCGAAGGAGGATTCTCCTTGGAAGACTCCGTAGTGGACTCCTCCTCATTGGTTGGTTGTCCGGGCGACAATAGGCGACGAACATGCGCCTTCACTGCTGGATCTGCAAGGATTCGGTCGTTTTATCTTTTCATCCTTCTCTCTGCTTAAGAAACTGCTAGTTAAGAAACTCAGAGAGAAAGCTACTTTTTGTAAAACAATGTGTAACAATATGTAACATCTTGTACGCTTTACTTGTTATAAAATAGATAGGACTCATCGGCACTCTTACGTAATACTAATTAATTTAATAACGGACGTTCATTATAATAATAAGAACGTTCTGTTGGCAGAAGCGCGGGAACCAGGAGGCGAGCATAAAAGCTGAAAGTTCTTTGACTGATCAACCGAGGGGCCGTCTGGCGGACGGAAAAGCATTCGCGTCGCCTGAGAGTGCGCCCATGCGAGTAATCGCATGTCCTTGGTCACCGGTCACCCTCTTCCTGCTGCTGCGTAACCACCGGAGAGCTCCCTTTGTTTCTCGCGTGTTAGCCCAGCCGGTGTGTTATTATAGCGTTAATTCTATTATTACCCCGTGCCGATTCCAGGTTCAAGTACGATGCGCCGTCTCCCGACACTCGGCGATCTATCATTGGATCTCACGGTGCTCTCGATCGCGAGAGTTCAGTCACCACGTAGCCTCGGGAGACGCGCGCGGTGCATTTAAATCAACGGTACGTCTCGTTAATTAAGATAAATGGCGCAGTTATAAATGCAAAATCTATATAACAACCAATCGGACGGCGAAATTAATTAATCAACGATACGCATCGTTTAATCGCTTCATGCTGAATAATGCTCACCTCTTCGCAGCTTCAGGGTGACAGGATCTGAAGAGAGCCGCAGGCATTTTAGCACTGAAACATACCAATGAGATGAATCAATTTTCAAAATCAATTACACATTATCGCTCGCCCGAAATAATATTAACAGTAATATCGTATTACCAATATTATCAGCTGAAAATGTGCAATTTGCAGAACTGAACTACGCGATAATCGATTTGAGTTCCGCAATACATGCAATTTTCACCGCGAAAATTGTACTACAAACAAAAATGCGAATTATTTTCATTCCGATTTCGACGATGAAAGTTCGACGGTGAAAATTTAATAAACGTTGAATTAGAAGTGCTAAATCTGGAATTAAATTTATCAATGAACCGTATATATATATATATATATATTGCAAATTGTGAACGACATATTATAAATTCATGAACGACATATTACAAATTCTATTCTCCGAGGTGTTGTCAAGTTCGATTTCAATGGCCATGACGAATTTCGGGATTCTGACTAAACACCATTGCGCAGTTAAATTACATCAGAATGAATCACGTTGAATGACACTTGATTTATGCCAGATGACTGAATACAGACGTAAAAAAGATCGATTGTGAAAACAAGTGCAAAACAAGAGAACCTCTGAAACGTATCTACCGAATACCTAAAAAACACAGTTATAAATTCATAACAAAGAAAATGGCTCGGAATTTAGTATTAAGATTACTTATCTCGGGTGTTTATTGGCCAATTAAGAAGAAATTAAAGCGATTAATTCGCGAGAAAATCCCGAATCCAAAGGATCTGGGCTAACTACCGACTTGATATTTAAATTCCCAGGAGTAAAATTATCAAACTCTAAGTTTAAAATTAAACGTAGACCGTTACTTGCCTTCCTTCGTACTGAATCGGTTGACGTCGACTTCGTTCACCCTGAGTATTACGTCGCCGGCCTCGACCTAAAGAATATCAAGGGAGAACCATGTTTTATTGTCACATCTATTCTTATATAATATATTTAACTTTGTTCCTTCTCTTTCTCTTTGTCTCTCTTTGTCTTACTCTTTGCTCGAGAACAATTTATTCGTAAGCGCATCTTAGATCAATCTATAACCATCTCTATCTATTTTAAGGACCTATTAAATCCTAATTTTACTTTATACTTATCTCCCCGAGGAGAATTTGGAAAATAATATTGCGTACGTACACACACACACACACACACACACACACACACATATCGAGACACAACAAAAAGACGCGTAAAACACCGAAGGTAATTACATCTCTGTGATTTGAATGCCAACGTAAAATTTGAAGAGCGGAACGTAACGAGTATGTTCCAATAAAATGATACATTTACGTTCGGTACGTTAACGTCCTTAAGAGCGTGTCCGATCGAAATAGTGAAAGTCCGAAATCGAGGCGAGTCCTGTTACGAAATCACGTCATTGGAGGTGAGAAAAGTTCAACGAGTGCGCCGGCGAAAGGATTGCAGTTTACTCGCACCAGTTTTCCATGTGACGGACGGAGCGCGAAATTGGTCCTATACGAGGAAGAATATATCATTATAGAGGTTATGTTACAACCGCCACTATTAGGGTCAGAGCAGACTTTTGCATAAAGCATAATACACAACGCATAAGAGAATCAACCAATCAAAGTTCTTCATTTCTATCCTGAGGAGGGAAATGAAGAAAACTAATTGGTTTATTCTCTTATGCGTTATGTATTATGTGTTATGCAAAAGTCTGTGCTCTTGCCCTTATAAACGACACATCGGACAGGTAACGGTCACGCTCAGAAAAAAATAAGTTGAAATTTTCCCGAAGAAAAGAAGGGATAAAAGGAAAAAAAAGAAAAAAAAACGAAAAAAATATTCTCAGATAAAAAAGAAAGAAAAGACAAAGAGAAGAAACGAAAAAAACCCCAGAATGAAAACACGAAGCTGCGACAACCGACTGACCAAAAATGTTCATGTTCACCACCATAGAACGTCGTGTATACTCAATGGCGAAAAATCTGCGACGCTTTTCTCAATGAGTTCCGCGACGCATCCTTGAGCCAATGGAAGAGTTTCTTTTTTTTTTCTAGTAATTAACGAAATAATTATCCCATTGGATGCGTATTGGGGACAGATCATATCTTGAGACGAGATGAAAATTGCAAAAACCTGCTAAAAAATTCTATTAGACGCTAACCAATGAGGTTATAAATATTCCAATAAATTCGTTCGCTTTTGCGATTTTCACGTGGTTTCGAGAATACACCTTCGACCCGTCTCGAAGTTGCGCGTCGAAGGAGTGAAAGTGTCGCACTTTTTCTGCCATCGACTGTACGTCGAGAAATTACAAAATGGAAGACTCAACAATTAAGGCTCACGGTAACAATAACATTAATAATTCGCAGCGAACCTTCCCCCTCCCCATATCTCTTAATAATGCTATTCATTCGTTGTTACATAATTAAGTCGCGAAAGGGAACGGTCTTCACCTGGCGGAGGGGAACGTATTCGATGTAATCGAATCTGCCGTCCCCGGGGGACCGTCCTCCCATCAGGAGGTCGAAGGGTCGCAGGCAGCACGATAGGCAAGACGCCAATTTCGGCATCGGAAGTGTCGTGTAATCGTATCCACGGTACTCGTAGGTACCTCACAATCGATATAGCTTTAATCGATACAGAAATATAACGCAATTGCGAAAATACGTCGGAGCGGGATTGAAGTGCAACGGTAACGGCGATAAGTATGAGTCGTCACTATCGCTCGGTCGAACGTACGAAATGCATGGAATTACGTCATTCAATCATGTCGCGACTTTGTGGCAATTATCACAAAATTGCGTATCGTTTGTACATTGTGCTCCCTCTCGTACTCTTCGTTGGGGATACTGTCCGATGACTTGACTCGTCGAACAAAGATGTCTGGAATTAGAGCAACTTCCGGTGACTTCGCCCCTCGATAATGTTACAGGTGAGAGCAGAAGGACAGGGAACTCGTGCCGATTTCCGCCACGTTTCTCGCTTATTCCCCCCGGGTGGATGCATACGGATCGTGTTGTCGCGAGAATCGAGATACTCTCGCGGTTCCAGACACACCACTGCCTAACGATGGACAAGTGGACTTTGAATATGAGAGATATTCTCTTCCACAAAAAAGGGATCATTCGCGGACGCGCGAATGACGGAATACGACTGATTTCGCCTCGTACCAGCGACGACGACGAATCTCAGGCGGAAAACACACACGAGTGGGCCAGCGGCCAATTGTATTTTTGGGTCCTCTACTGACATTGACTTTGCTCTCGGCAGGTTCGGGCCGTTCTCCAAAACAAGTCGTTGCATTACACCTACAACATTCGGCTTTGAGGTAACGATACATTTCTAAGGCTTGTATTCTGAACTCTCTTTTATCATTAAAAATAATTATAAAGTAGCTTATAAGCCTCTGATTGGCTGTAAGCCACTTTTAGTGATGAAGGAGAGGTCGGAATATGAGCCTAAATATAAAAAGTGCGCTGTGAAGCTTAATTTTTTGTCATGACGCTTTGGTACGTATACTCGTGTGTGTATATATATATATATATATATATATATATATATGTATATTTTTATGTGATTGCGCAGCGATGTTTCTCTTCAATTTACTTTGAAGGAAGGTGATAAAATTTGATTTAATATGTTTGACAAGCGAGACACGCTGTACATGCGTGTAGAACAAGCGCGAATCACCCTCGCATCAGTCATCTCGATAATCGTCGACAACGCGCAGAGGATGTCGGAGGATCCGCAGATTCTTCCCCCGAAGGTCGAGACGATCGAGTTGTCCGACAAGGGAAGAAAATACCACGACTCGGGAACGCGGCCGAAGGATAAGGACGATAGAGTCGTCGTCAAGTTCCGCTGCGATCTCCCGTCGACGCAGAGCGAGGTGATGCTCGCGAGGGGGTGGACGCAGGTAATATAATTCCATTCACAAGGAACATAGTTCAAGCGCCCTCTCCTCTTATCCCCCTACTCAAAAGGAGTCGCTCAATGAGCCGCTCGAATTACTGGATTCACGGCTGATTATTTTCACGGTGTAGATAGAATTACACGTAAAAGAGATGACGAATTAAATCCAACAAAACTGTGTGAAAAATCAACACGCCGTCCCCCGTGTACGATTCTCACTCCCCCCTTACTTCATCCCTCGAGATAGCCGACCCCGCAGACGGCAGCTGGCATCTGTGGTGGTGCGAGACGGTCGAGGCGCGACGCGCGCTCGAGGAGCGGCGATTGCTGCCGCGGCAACGTGTGCCGCACTTCCGCAACCACTACGAGCTCACGTGCAAACACCGGCTAGGACGGAACCTCAAGCGTTACCGCCGGACCCTCGCCGCGGCCGGCAAGGCCGCCGAGGCCCGTATTTGCAGCGAGTCCGCGCCCGTGACCTTCGAACTGCCCGCCGATTACCGGATCTTCGTCGAGGAGTATCACAGGTACAAGAAGGATCGATATTGTGCTTCATCGACGACGAATATATTAGCGGATGATATTTGTATATCATTAATATCATTGACATTTCAAGCGTCATTAAGATTCTCTTTATTAATATCACTCGTGCAAATTGTATGTCAATCATGATGAATCAGATGCGCGAATTATGCGTGTGTGTTACTTGTTTCTTGTCTTGTGTTTTATTTTCGTCGTTTTTTATTTTATCGCTTCTACGTTAAACATACTTTATTCATTGATTGTTATTTGGCTCGTTAATGTTCGTTGAGTAATATGGTATAATGGTGATTGGTATCTCTAATTACAGGCAACAAGGTGCCACGTGGATAGTCAAGCCAGCAGCGCAGTCGCGTGGTAAGGGTATTTTTCTATTCAGGAAACTGAAGGATCTGATCGAGTGGAAATCGAAGTCGCAACATCAGGGTAGCCCGGCTGAGATTTACATCGTTCAGAGATATATAGATAATCCTTATCTCGTAGCAGGTACGAAATTTTGTATGCCTTAGAGCCGGTTGTTCCAACTTCTTAATAAGTTAACTGATAGTTAAGTCATATGTATGTCTTTGTTTTTCCTTCAACTTAGACAAAATCAGACATATGATTTAACTATCAGTTAACTTACCAGGAACAATTTACCAAAGGCCGGTTTAGAACAGCCGGCCCTTAAAACAGTTGCTTAATATATATATGCAATTTATTATGTTATATACACAATAACTTGTATGATATGATATAAAACTTTATGCACAGCACATATACTACACCTAATTTTTATAATATTCATATATCATATAAATTGTGTGTGTGTATATGTATATTGTCATTTGTTTTAATTTGTTTTAATATTTGTTTTAAATTTCTCTTCAAATTGTTTCCATTTACATATTACAAAGCTTACATATACATACACAAAGATTACGATTATATTTTTGCCTATTCTTCGAATGTTACGATTTCTATCACTATTTCTCAGGCTTAACTCCATACCTGATTTCAGGGCGAAAATTCGATTTGCGCATTTACGTACTGGTGACGTCGTTTCATCCCCTGAAAGTGTGGCTAGCCAGAGAGGGCTTCGCTCGACTATGCGGTCGACTGTTCGACCTGAAAAATATCGAGGATAGCAGGGTACACTTGACGAACATAGCGATACAACTAAAGGCCATTCAGAATGCCCAGAATTCCCCTTCGATAGGAGAGGAAGAGATAAAATGGGATTGTAAGTGGGCCTTGAGCAAACTCAAAGAATATCTGATAACTTATCACGGGGCGCAAACGGTGGAAAATCTGATGCAACGAATCGCAGGTAGTTCGAAAATCCTACATATTTAGAATGTTACACGCTGGGTTTATACTATTTATCAAAATATTATTTATTATAAGGATTTAATACAACAGATTATTTATTTTATATATAAATTTAAATATTTAATCAGTAGTTTGAAAATTCTGTGCATTTAGAACGTTATAAGGATACAGGATTTGCATTATTTATTTATTAAAATATGATTTATTATAAAGATTAAAATTTATGGATTATTTGTTTTACACGTATGTTGAAATAATATTTTATACGCCATAATACTATCAATTATATCAATTATGAACTTTATATTGTAATTCTTCATCTCAGTATGTAGAGATGTTTTTTTTTTAATTTTTGAATATCGCAAGAGATTAGTTTTTAATTGAAATAGACCAAGGTACATATTAGAGTACATTTGTATTGAGATAAAAATAATTAAATGTGTACGATACTCTTAATATTCATCATATTTCTTCGTGGCACAAAGTGCACATTAGACTCTCCCTCGTGCCGGAAAAAATAAAAAGAAACATCAAAGGAAGATCAAAGTTCTCGCTCGCACAAACTCATTGCACAATTGCAGGCATCATAATGGCGAGCTTGCTGGCGGTACAGCCGGTCATGATGCAAGATCGGAACTGCTTCGAGCTCTATGGCTACGACGTGTTGCTCAGCGATGACCTGCGACCTTGGCTGCTCGAGGTCAACGCCAGTCCAGCTTTAACAGGCACCGATAAAGAGGATTATCGATTAAAATTCGACTTGATCGATGACGTACTCAACGTCCTCGACTTTGAGGTATAGCGATTAATATTACAAATATAAAAGCGTCGCGTTCCCCCTACAGTCTTCTCAATTGTTCACACACACACACACACACACACACACACACACACACACACACACACACATGTGTATGTACAATTATAATTCTGCTCGGAGGGTCGCTTCAGCGGTCGCGAGACTAGAATCGGCGGGCTGGATTTGCTGTGGGACGATGGACCAGTTTGGACCACCTGCCCGTACCCCGGGCCTCAGCACGAAGCGATTCCCAACGACTTCAAGAGGCTCAATATCTTCCTCGGGACAATCAACGATCGTCAGACTCAGTTATCGTTGTTGAGGGACCAGCTGACCGAGAGACGCAAAGCCGCACGGTGTTATTCGACCGTAGTACAATATTGTTTAAAATAATGACGGGAGTGCGTACATATGAGCATCTTCAAAATATATCAGGAGCGTCTGCTGGGAGAGATAAGATAGCGATTTTGACATTCTTCCTGATGTCGTCAGAGTTCAAGGGAAAGAATGCCAAGGCATTCTTTCTCATGATCAAGATCGGCCGATATATCGAAACGAATAAACGGATTTCTGCCGCATCCGGACGGGGTTTAATGGCCGAGGCAGCCGCGGTGTGGAAGCTGGTCAATGCGGTGTGCACACGATGTGCACGAGTCGCCCGGCTAAATTTAGTTTCGAAAGGAAACTGGAAAGGAAGAAAAAATGATGACGAAGAAGAGAGCGCGACAACGAGATGAGCTACGTAAAAGCGAGAGTGCACCGGCTGCATTCTTTCGCACGGGCGACACACTTTTGCGATTAATTCCTCAATGAACAAAAACGCCAAATTCCACGGACAAATTTTCCGGCTGTGCGGCATAATGGGTTTCAATGAAGCCTTGACATTTGCCACAATTATTAACGTCTTACTTGGCTTAACAACCTTTGTTTTTTCCAGTCGTTCTCATCGTGTATGGATATGTTACGATACGACACGACGTGATAAGATACGATATATGATACACTAGCTATCGACGCGTCTCACATAAAATCAACAGCTGTACACGCATGTCCAGACACGACGCAGATGACTTGAAGATCACCGAGACTGATGACTTTGTAAATTTATGTTAAAGCTCGATTGAAGCTTGATGGTATTATGCGGACAAACAGATGTGCGCAAAGTCAATTCCCTGTTTCACAAGATCGGGAGAGAACTATTCCGTTTGTTCCTCGCGGAAAGCTGGAAATTTCCTCGCAAATTAAGCTCCGGCACGTTCATTGTTCTCGCCATATCTCAAGCGTCGCGAGTGTTTAGGATGTTTAGGGGCTGATCGATTCTCCTACGCGCGTGTGCTACATCGAGGATGCTTTCTAACTAAAGAGTCTCGAGGAAAGCATCGTCACCTTCTCGAAGTGCACTTCTTTCCTCCCCTCTTTCTTCGTCTCCTCCAGCTGCTTACAAATGCACAAATCGCTCGGAAGAGTGCCGTAATCAATACTCGATGCAATCTTCAAGATGCAACAGAGAAAAGAAATACTCGAGAATAGGCCGGGCGGGCCGATAAATCCGGATAAAACTTGCATGATACGGCGCGCATACAATGTAAGAGAGAGAGAGAGAGAGAGAGCGACGTGTACATAAGAACGTCATAACGAATGGAACGAAAACAGACATGTCGATGACGTTTAATCGCATTATGGGCACGTTGCATTACGCGTATTGTTCTCCTTGCTCATACACGGCCAATTGTATCGCGTGCGTATAACACGCGTGATCATACTTATTTCAAGCTGTAATCTCATTTATTCACTCCATGCGCAGTCATTTTACTCGAGACATTAGAACGAAGAAAAGTCCTTTTCATTGCATTTTTCTAAATTCGAGAGAAAAGAAAAAAGGGAAGAAAGAGCTACGAGAATATCCAAAGAGTACAACTCAAAAGGGAAGTACTGTACCCTTTTAGCTGTACCTTGTTACATCTTCTGCACTTCAAACGTGGAAGATATACATGTAGCGAGTGAGAAAGCGCGAGCGAGAGAGAGAGAGAGGGGGGAAGTAGAAAAAGAGAAAGAGAGAGACAGGGAGAATCGCGAAGACGCAGAAAACACAAGCTGTAAGGACGAACAGCCTACGGGAAGTTCGACCCGACGCGATCGACGCTCTTCCTTCGGCTGTGAGGATCCATTCCTCGCGCACCTGGTGGCATGAAAAATTGATCCTCGCATCGGCATCTGCCACTCTCGAGCGTAAGAATCAATTCTCCGCGGGACATGCACACGAAAATCACTCGTGAGGGTCAATTTCTCACGCCATCGCTCGCTCGCTCGCTCGTTCGCTCGCTCTCTCTCTCTCTCTCTCTCTCTCGCTCTCTCTCTCTCTCGCTCTCTCTCTCTCTCTCTCTCTCTCTCTCGCATCGTTCCTCCAACGCGACGCACTTTTCGGGTTCTCTCTCTCACCTTGCCGCTCCGGGCCGCCGGCGAGTTCTCGACGATGTCATAGATGACGTGGTGGCCGCGCAGACCGCCGGCCGCGTTGCTACCGAGAAGCGAGAAGCCGAACCCGGCGCCGCCGCCGGTGTCGCCGCGGTTCAGGGTGACCAGCAGCTCCTCCTCAGCCATGGCAAGCGGGCACAGGCAGAGGAAGGCAGGCGAGCAGGCACGGTCACATCGATCCCCACGTCCTGTCCGCTATCATTTGTCTCGTCGAGACGCTATCGCGTCACGCGCTTCTCTCCGTCGGACACACGCTCGCACTCGCGGCCGCACTGCCACTCGCGCTCAGGATCACTCAGCACTCGCGTTCGCGCTTAGCACACGCACGCTCGCGCAAAAGCGAAAGGAAAGGAACAGGCGGCCGAACCAGACGCGCGACGCGCCACCGTGTCCGTCGCGCGGGTTCCTGCGTGTGCTTCTTTCTTTCTCTCTCGCTTACTCACTCACTCACTCACTCACTCACTCACTCACTCACTCACTCACTCTCTCTCTCTCTCTCTCTCTCTCTCTCTCCCACGTCCTACCGCGCGCTGTCAGTCGACTACGGCGGCAGCGGTGTATCTATCCCACAGGCACGCACACCCACGCGCGGTCGGGAGGCGCCCTTCCCTTCCCTCCCTCCTTTCCTCTCGCCAGCCGCACTGCGAAACGATCGGCCGCGTTCGCGCTCTCTCTCTCTTCCCCTCTCTCACCCTCAGAGCCTAGCGACGCGCTCTAGCTCTCACTCCTTCTTGTTCGCTCGCTTATGCCTGTTCGCTGTCATTCACCGTACGTCGCGGCGAAAGGAGGTAGAAGGAAGGGAGGGAGGGAAGGAGAAAGAAAGAGAGAGAGAGAGGGGAGACGCGGCAACGCTGCTCGAGAGATACCGTATCATATACGCCACACCTTCAGGAGGGCGAGAGCAAAGGCTTTGGAGAGGCTGACGGAGGATCGAGCGAAGGAAAAGTGAGATTACTCTGTCCCTCTCCCTCTCTCTCTCTCTCTCTCTTTCTTTGTGTGTGGGTATCGCGCGCGCGCGCGCGCGCGCACACCACACACACACACACACACCACACACACACGCGCACACGGGGAATCGCGTGACGCGAAGCGTCACGCACATATGCAACGAAAGACACCTCTCGCCTGACCGGCGGATGCCCTACGACTAATCCAGGCTCCAGGGCCGACAAACTCGAATAGCCTTCGGGAATTTCGGTTGCGTGCCCCCGTCTTGACGGAGGGCGCTGGTGTCAACAGGGAGATTAAATTAATCCACGGGAGAATTAGTGAATTCTGCGCTTTGTACTGCTGCCAATTTTCATCCCGATTTCGATGCATTTTCGTCGTTCGTCGTTGGTAACTGCCGGGTGTGATCCATTTGACGTTTCGAAGAGTGTTTTTAGTGATATGTGTAGGTTCTCAGTGTTAATTTTCATGAACGTGAATTTGAAAAGTTGATCTCTAGAGCGACATCTGGCGGGCGTTGAGCAGAAGCGAGCGCTTAGTAACTGATGCTTGTGATTGGACTACACTTTTAGTTCTTGACATGTCGAGAGGAATGAACCAATCAAGTGAGGAGTAAGGATTGAAGGTGAATTTCTATTAAACGCTATCATGGCTGCGTTCCGGTATTCACTGCCAGCACTGAAAATCTGTAGTATAAGTGACACAAACCATGTATTTTCAGTACTAGCAGTGAATATCGGAATGCAGCCGTAAATGTGCGTAAACGACAGCTGTGGAGAAAACTGTATGGTTTGAACTTTTGGAGGTTGGAGAAGCTTCAGTTGATAATTTTATTTGTAACTATATTACGGTGTGAAATTATTTATAACTTTTAATAATATTTTATCCTGTGAGTGACAATGTCTATAGAAATTGTGCCGAAAGATCTGCGTGGACTAAGAGCGTGTTTAGTGTGTTCTTTAATTAAGGTTTGTATCTCATAAATGTACATTCTGCATAGCAATCAAATTTTAATTAATTGCGGTATATAAGATTTAGACTTATAAAATAATTGTGTTTATAATTTTATTCCACAGACCTTTGACCAGTTTGAATTTGATGGTTGTGATAACTGTGATGAATTTCTACGGATGAAGAACAACAAAGATAATGTTTTCGACTGTACAAGCTCTAATTTTGATGGGTAAGATATAATAAGAAGTATACAAATCCTCAAAAGTTAGTTTTAAAATATATACAGAGGTAATAACATCAGCAGTAATGAAAAATTTATACAGCTTTTATCTCTGATTGATTTATTTATTCTGTTCAGTTTATTTATTCTCTTAGTTAGTTATTCTCTTTTATTTCTCAGAATGATTGCTGTAATGAGTCCGGAAGACAGTTGGGTTTGCAAGTGGCAAAGAATAAGTAAGTATTATATGTATATGTACGATAATATTACATTTTACCATATAAATATTAAGAACATAATCATACTTCTTTATGTTGCTGAGAAAAAATATAAAATACTATCATTTCCTTCTCTTGTTTCATGATTTGATATTATTATGTTACTGTTGTATAGTATTTGATAATCACTCTTATAATATACTTGCATAATTTATTTTCTAACAACTGTACCTTATTGATTTAATTAATTGATATTAATATCCTGTTTTTCTCAGATCGCTTTTGCAAAGGTGTTTATGCCATATCCGTGTCAGGACGATTACCAGCTGGTGTCATCAGAGAATTGAAGAGCAGAGGAATAGCATACAGGCCACGTGACACAAGTCAACGATGAGTGTTTTACAAACTTATATAAGATAAATAATAATTAATACTAATTTAATCGCTGATTATAATAATAAAGATGTTTATATAGATGAATAATAAAATAAGTCTTTTATATATTATTATGAAACTTTAGTCTGCATATTATCTTTCTGGTATATATCTGTATGACTTTGATAGATTAATTTAAAATTAGATTTAAACTTAGTCTCAAAATATTTTTATAGATCATTTGTCATGTATTATTGTGTTTAAATTAAAAAAAAAATTGCATTGTACATAGATATTACAGATAACATTAAATATAACTTTCTAGATGTGTGTGTACATTTAATTAGAGGTAAAGTAAAGAATATCAGATTACTTGCGATTAATTTTTTGCACGATAAAGTCATAGATTTTTATGTTTTCACAGTCTAAAATGAATATGCAAAATGAATACAACTATGCGGAAAACGATCGTTACAGGAAGAAGCGATGTTTCAAGAAAATTACATACAGACATGCGATGTGAAGACAGTTTGCAAAGAAACAAAGACTATATAGCCCTGTAAAAAGAAGTGGATTAAATAAACTTGCTAGAAAGTCGAGTGGAAATATAAAACTTGTAGCTTTTGAGATCAGATGGTGCAGAAAGTCGATATGAATTAATGGATTAATTTGACGCGCTTAAACCCCGACTAAGATATTTTTTAACTTTATGTTTTTTCATCAATCGTAATCAATGTTTTGTATTCCAAATTTCGTAGTCAAAATTAATAGATAAAAACAGGGAAAAATAGAAGAAAACTTTCATCTCTCAATTTTACAAACAATACAAATAAATTGTATTAAATAATTCGCAAGAAGTCGAAAGACGTATTAATTAACGACGAAAAATTTCTTTCAATTCAGCTGTGTTTTATAGGGCCGCTCGTTAAAGAGAAAGTGTGATAGAGATTGTAGGAGGGACGTTCGTGTAATTTGGGAAGCACAGAGTACTCGTAGAGATGTATAGTGTGTATAGTATAGTATACAGTATATAGACACGACAGGGTGACATTAATTCTTCAGAATATATTTACAAGAGCAGTACAAAGAGTAACTCGATATTACACATATATATTCGTTACATAGACTAACGAGTAATAGGTATAAGCAGGTGAACAGTTTAAATATTAATTGAGGCACGAGATAATAAGGCATTTCTACAGAGGATAAACACACGATCGTACGCACGTAAGATAGAGCGCTCCGAAGATTTCAAGAGAAAACAGAAAGGAAAAAGGACATTCCAGTGATGTTCCGTGATTAGCGACGCGCTCTCGAGCGATATAGCCATCGCTTTCCCCTCGCGAATACACCATCTTCGCAATTCGCGGCAAAAAATTTGCGACAAACTAATCCAGCGTAAAATAAGGGATGTCGAGTGACAAACGTTACTTTCACCTTCTACCCCAAAGACGTTCACCTCCAAAATGCCCAACTTAATCTAACGTGTATTGCTGAAGAGACTCTTGTCGCGCGTCGCGCAAAGTGCTATTGCGTAAATCGAGAGACAGATGTGCATCGTCGAGCACATCGAACGTTAATCCTGAATCCTTGTCCTTTTTCTCTTTCTGCGAATTGTCGCGCTAGCTACGATATCAAACGAGGAAGGGATCCAGACGAGGCACAACGCGACGAAAAAGGAGAGACATTCGCGCGAACGTCCCGTTTTGTCTAAAAGAAGTTCGCGGAAAATCGCGCGTTGAATCTTGAGAACGCTTTTTGTACTCTCGCGTTACTCGGAAGGCTAAATGGAACATTATTCGCAACAGTATGCAAAATATACCGACACGAGTAACCGAGCGTCGAACGTTTTTCTTGGTTTCTCATCAGCACGAAGACGAAACGCGCTTTCGCAAACGGACGCCCCTCTTTTTCGCTCTCCCCCGCCCCCCTCTCTCTCTCTCTCTTTCTCTCTCCCTCCCTCTCCCTCCCTCTTTCTCTCGCTCTCACCTTCGAACACATTCTCGGGAAAAATCGCGTATCTAAATACCCGCAATACTAAGATATCGACGAGATATGTTTACGACGAATAGTCGCATTTGTTGGTTCCGGATCCCCTCTCCTTTTCTACAGGACTCGTGATTAACACCCTTGGCAATAGTCTATCTTACGTGTTTACAATCGTTGCAAAAATTACATTAGTGGACGTCACAATGAAGATTGGTATTCAGTGCGGAACCAGTTGTGCTACACTGAATAACATACCGACTTTTTTTATCTTAGAGTGTGTGTATGTTTGTTAGGTAAATGTATATGTGTGTGTGTGTATGTGTGTGTGTGTGTGTGTGTATGCGTGCACAGACGTGGTCGAGATCCCTAAAGTTTAGAACACGTAGCTAAAAATGTCCAATCTGACCGAAGAGAAGATGAATCAAAGAACGAAGGACACACACAGTATGTACAATGCGGAAGTCATTAACATAGATCGATAATCAAGATTAACTCCGTCGTGGAGAGGCACAACAGAAGAGACAATCCTTCGCGCAGACGATCCGCGCGTCTTCTCGTCGCGGCGACGACGTGACAATGCAAAGCGCGACCTCCTCCGTGACATCTTCTTTCACGCGAGTGAAAGACATTCGTCACATTGCGGCGCGAATTTAAGTACACAGCAAAGACACGATTTTTTTCCACGTCGAATTTTTTACGATTAAAAAATTATCACCGAATCGCAATCATCGGGAAACGCGGCAGCGTGGAAAACTCGCGGTAAAAAACGGAAGAAGCAAGAGAAAGAAATT
Source organism: Harpegnathos saltator (assembly GCF_003227715.2). Classification (NCBI taxonomy): domain Eukaryota; kingdom Metazoa; phylum Arthropoda; class Insecta; order Hymenoptera; family Formicidae; genus Harpegnathos; species Harpegnathos saltator. The sequence continues at coordinate 255,051 of NW_020229912.1, forward strand.
CGACTTGAACGAAAGCTGCTCGCAGCTACCGAACTCGAAGAAGCACCCCCGACATGCGACTCAGCGATTATCGATCAGCGACTGTTAATCGGCACAATTATTTCCATTATCGCGGAGCAACGCGATAATGGAAATTCTGGACCGTAGGTGTAACTAACATTTGCAAAGTCGCTCGCAACGAATTTTGGTCTCTCGCGATCGTGAGCGCAGGTGATATTTCCCTGACGAAGTACAATTGTCATGTCACGTTCGTTCTCACTCGAGCGACTCGAAGTCACACATCTCATGTGCCGTTCCGATCGACTCACTCGAGAAACGAGGCGCCGTGCACGCCGGCGTTACAAAAATATCGCAGTTTACAGAAACTTACAAGAGAAAATGGTATACGTTAAGAAAATATCGCGTCTTCGGAGATTGCGCAACATATACGAACGGACAAACACGAACGAACAAACACATTCTCAAGACACACACATGTGTTTTGTCATCTTTCTTTCTTCTCTTCTCGATGATACACACAATTGTTCCGATCGAACAACACGATTGCAAACACCAAACACGGGAGAAACGTAACGTCGGGAGATTCTCGAGAGTTCTCGAGAGAAACGTGTCGTTACCTTACATGTTTCTTTGTTTTTTCTTGTTCGTCGATAAATTAAATTAGCGCTATCGGGACATGGCGTATAGTACTAGTCATCATCACACGTAATATTGACTATTGATTTTACAATTATTACCTCTCGTGTTAAATATTTCATTTTTTTTTTTTTTTTTCGGCTATTACTTATGTAGAAACGATATCTCGCTACAATGTTCCGAGTGTGTAATGAAGTCGCTTCGATGAGCGGGCTATCGTCGTATGTATATGTGTGTGTATCACTGAAAGACCTGAGGAAACGCAACAACAGAAATCGGCGCAACGCAGCGATCTGAACGTCAACGGCGTTGTACAATTGATTATCTAGACAGAAGAGAGAACATATTTCGGGCGATGTTAGCGTGATGTGAAAGAAGCAACAAGTACAATGACACCTTTACAACGCAACAAATTCACAATGACGGGCGACGATCGCGACGTACGAAATCGGAAGGATCACATCGAAGATCACGTCGGGAGACGCGCTGAGTATCACAACGCGAGCAACACAGCGGAGGCATGCGAGCGACATGACGATGATCTTGCAAAACGATCTCGCGGATCTCCGCGAGAAGTGTAGAAAAACAAAAGGGGGACAATGGGGGAGGGGGGAATTAAACGCGTTTGAACACGTGTACACAAAAAGTCCACAAAAGTCGAGCGCGAGCGCGAAGCTACACAGGTGGATGGAATAATACTCAAATAAAATACTGCCAAAATGTAAAAACCAAGTAAAATGTATTCTATGGGCAACATCGTAATAATCATATATCATTATGCTGATACACTGAAATATAACCACAATGTGTACGTGTGTCTTACAATGTCGTATGTATGTATGTATGTATGTGTGATGTACATAGAGCGTTATCAAATAATCATTATTTATCGCTAACTCCGACGAGATGATTATACTGACCGATAATAGGCAATATGGTAGTAATGGTCATACAGATCGGTAATAATAACGTATAACAATAATCGGGTATGTCGAGCACCAAAAAGGCATATACGTACAAACGTAGAGGAGGAGCTTTTTTTTCTTACGTCTTCTTCTTCTCCCTCTTTTTTTTATTTTTCGTTTTTCTTTTCCTTAATTCCGGGTATCATTCCGCGCGCTCTTTTCTCGCGGGACGCGAAGAAGAACCAAGTGTTCGTGTACTCAAGTGGTGTACTCGTGTGGGCGTTGAATGTGCATAAAAGAGAGGATAAAATATGTCTTTAAAGATTTCCAGCGCATAAAATTTCTCAATGGCTTCGTAATCTTATGTAACAAACTTGGCAAACATTATAATTATTATTACAAACATAAACCGAGTCTTTGTCTTCAACATTGTAAGTATTTCTTTCTCAAATATTCTCTATTATACTTAAAACGTAAAATCGGTATACCCTTAATTAGTCAGTTATGATGGCACTATATGAATTACTTTCCTTTATTCTCGCGATTATCAGCTAAACGTAACGCACGACTATAATATTGTATTGTTATTTATATATATATATGTATATATATATATATATATACTATATAATTATTAATTTTTATACATATATATCCACATATATGCATACGTCCAGTCGTGTATGCACGATGCAATCTCCCGTTTTCCTTCCCTTCCTCGTATATATGCATGTGTGAGTCTGCGTGCATGTGTGCGCGTTTTGTGTGTGTGTGTGTGTGTGTGTGTGTGTGTGTGTGTGTGTGTGTGTGTGTATACATGTAAATATATATGTGTTACGTACAGTTCTATTTAAAATTTATATATTGTACAATGTAACGATACCGCGACAAAATTAATTATAACAGTACGATACGCAATTCGAGAGGAATTGTTAAACAACCTCCGTTAAACTGTATTATACAAATATACGTATATAACTATATAATAATGTTTAAAGTATGTTCCCCTGGTCATACTTCTGTTTACAAAGTGCATTTCAAAACTAAGCGAGAAAATTAATACGATTAACTATATGTTAAAAAATATATATGAAGGTTTCTATAACTTTTGGTGTGACTGTGTACGTATCAAACAGGTTATACCATTTTTCGTAGTTTCAAAATGCACAGATACAGTTACTAACAGTAAAATTGCGATATTGTTACGATGTTTAAAAATGTGATGCTACTTGGCTTTACAGATATGTCCAGTACTTAAATCTGTATTTAAACTTAATTGTATATATATATATATATATATATTTATATATATATTTATATATGTGTACATATATATATATATATATATATATATATATATTTATTTGTGGTGACAACAGTTGTGGCTAGTACATATACATTGTATTTTATTTTACTACATTGTTACAGTGACCTGGTACTTGTGCCGTGCAATTGCAATTCGATTATTTGCGAACATTGCCTAAAGCCTTATGATGGCCCTTTTCCAAACAATCTTACTTATATTTGCAATATAAAACGTCTAACCATCCGTAGACCTCATTTATCTTATGTGTATGGCTCTTCTAACGGTGGTCCATTTCGTTCACAGCGTTCCAACAATTTCAATAGTCTCTGAGTTTTTAACTACAATAATTATCATTACTTTTACATATTGAATATCTGTCGAAATCTTGAGGCACAACTACATGATCATGTGACACACGCGCGGCGCGCAACTGAAGAGAGTATTAAAAACGTAAAACGTAAGCGAACATCCGTGTTTAGTCGCCTGAGGTAACGTGTCGCACTAATCGGCGCGATTTCATACAAACGAACAACAAACGTTTCGAGCTATTCGAATAAGAAGAAAAAGAGAACATAAAAGATCTCACGCGACAGAACGTAGTCTCGGTCTCACTGGTACTTGAGAAATTCCTACGAAATCGACGACGCATCTCTCTATCACCGTTCAAATGACCATGAGACAGCGACGACAAATCCGTTTCAGGTCAAGCAGTGCAGATCGCAGGATATAAACTTCATTATATTCTGCGACATCGATATAACAATGTATCTTCATCTTTATCATTAGTTGTGCCAATCAAGACGAATACATCTTTTTTTTTTTTATTACATCAACTTATTTCTCTCACAGATATAACTTACACGTACTTCATATTAAAAATATACATTGAAGTGTACGTACATGTACATGTACTTAACGTACATTTAACAAATTGCCTATTCTTATGGGTTTCCGCTATGCATTATTATACTGTATGTTACGGTAAAATAGATCGGATAGAGCACATATAAACTTTGCATATAAAGCACTGCTCATGCTTTTTCATCACATCACATTTGCGTGACTGCTGTAGAAGTGTGTTTGAGATGTCGGAACACTTAGAATGACCTTAGATGGACTATTATGCAGAAAGAGCATGTTTAGTTTCGGTATCACAACAGGGCATTTTCAAAAAAAGAATCAACAAGTGTTCACAGGGCTTGTAACATGTAATATATGATTAAATTTAAATTATATATCCTGTGAGATAAGCACCAAGGAAATTTAAATATTATAAATATAATATATGCCGATGAGAGAGAGAGAGAGAGAGAAAGATAGAAAGAGAGTGAGAGAGAGATAGAGAGAGAGAGATATTACACTGCCTTCTACTTCATGTCCGAAGTTTATGTAAACGTCGCAAAGAAAAATATATAATACTCTCCCCTCGAAACAATGTGAAATCGCTTTGTATTTCACTCGCGTTCATTCTTCAACACAGCAATCGAATGCGTTTAAAACGTAATAATACAAGACCTCACAATATAAACCGTTTGCAAGCATTCATCGCGAGCCGGGTATATATAATGATTTCTCATTTTCTTCTTTTTTTTTCTCGTGATATATTAATAAAATATCAATTAAATATAATAAATTTTGCGTCAATAGGAAAAGTTTAATAACTAGTGGAGACATATATATCTTTAATACATTAAATTTTACTTCATTATGAAAAATAACAATTTCTTTATATGTTTTTCTTTGATAAAAAAGTGTGTTGGCTAAGAGATTGCACTTCGTGATCATCTTAAAAATTCATGATTAAAATTAGTGACTATACGCATTACCCCTTTCGTATCTCGCATACCGATTGTTCTCGTACAGTCATATGAAACGTCTCTACTATGCGTCAATAAAGAAACTGAATGTCGAGGGTTTCACCTCACCGTACAATCTTCGGTTACATTTATAATAGAGGTTGCCTTCCCATGCTACTTATCAAAAAGTCACATTATAAAGCTTACAACATCATATATCGTTTCTTGTATATATATAATATATATATATTTATATATATATATAATATATATATAATATATATACATATATATATATATATATATATATGTATCGCTTAATCAAATTATTATTTCCAAGACTTTATTAACAAATTGTACTGCATATACGATTTGGGAAAGCATCCTAACAGGAGGGCCACAAATGGTGCCAGGCACTATTCAATCATATACCTGCGTATTCTCCATTAGTACGTTAATTACAATAATTTATCAAATACAACGCTTGAGAGCGATTTTCACCAGGACATATCCTGAGATTGTAAAACATACATTGAAACCATCTTGACACATTTTCACCTCGCTGATTTCAGGAAGAAGGTTATTCTACATCGTACAATTGCAACCCTGTTTTGCCAAGTATCTTTGTTTTCTTTTTAATTTATACAATTTACACAAACTGTTGCCCGGAAACAATCTTCGCGTCTCTGATCTATCGGAAAGATATATGTATATTCTTCCTCTCTCTTTTACAATAATCTCTTATATATCACAGAACGAACCTCTGCGACGAAGGATTTTCTTAAATTTCTTTTTTGCTTTCTATACGTAGCCACAATTTCTGAAAGTTTTCTTATTGTTGCGTTAAAAAAGGCTACTAGTTGTGCAAAACTGTTTGTGATTGGCAGATCGCAAGGCGTGAAGAAGTACGTTTAAATGTAATTTTGGTTTCATCGAAAGTTTACGATTAAAAGTTATTAATATTAATATCACTCTCGACCCTCCACTTATGATAAAAATTTCGTTTAATCACAATTTTTCTTTAGTATACGGCATCGGTATACGACCGGTGGTCATATAAACTCTCGTTACATGTTTCTTGTTTTAGGCTTCAAGGGTTGCAAAGTTTTCGAGCTTTCTTCCTCCGCAATTTTTCTCATTATCAAATGTGCAAAATACTTGTGGAAAATGTATATAACGTGTATATATATATATGTATATATATCTATATGCGCGTCCGTGTGTATATCTTTTTTTTTTTATTAATCAACACTATATAATATGTCTATCTATCTCATATTACCTTTATAACTCAATATATTAATTTCGAATCTTGTTCTATAGAATATCATGATTATTTTGAGTACAGCAGCCGATTTCCGCGTGTCTGTTGGATATAGACCGTTAATAGACTCACTATAGTTGTAAAGTTGATTGGTTAGTCTGACAATATAAAAATACTAAAATGTGAAATTTTATCAATAGAAATTTTGCGTTCGAATATACAGTACAGAGAACAGGAGGGAGACAGAATGGAGCGAGAGGAAGGATGCAATTAACAAAAGAAAAGAAAAAGTTAGTTAGCATTTTTATCAATCGGATTGGTCATCTAAAGACAAAACACTATTGTTTTCCAACAAAATATGTTCTCGCATAGCGTGATGGCAATGTTTTCGGGTAAAGTATATACTTTTAGCGTGAGGTCATATTAACGGATTATGGCATACCTGACTACTATACCATACAAAACAACAACGAATTGCGGTGGTAAGTTCTGGTCTTTATGAGTCTGAAGCCTACAGCTGACGTACAATTCGCGACATAATCCAAAACAGAATTCCGTCATTCGTGGAAAAAACATTCAATGTTTCCTTCTGTATCGTACAACGCATAAAATCACAGACAGGATTGTGTCCCGGCTTCTGTCGTGAATTGCGGATCGTCTAAGAAGTGGGCGTTATACCGTGTGTGTGTGTGTGTGTGTGTGTGTGCGCGTGTGTGTGCGTACGTGTGTGTGTGTGTGTGTGTGTGTGTGTGTGCTGATTTCTTCACAAGCTCTTTAGACTTGGTATTAGTACACTTTCAGAAATTTCACAATTGGGTACTGCGTTATTCTCTAACATACTATTTTCTTTCGCATGAATTTTTTCCAAGCATCAAGGACACAATGCCATATCGCGAAAGTTATTACGAATTTATGACATATATACAAACAACACTTCATATTTTATATACATGAAAATATATATATATATATGTATCTATATCATATATATATAATATATATATATATAAAGTTTCAACATTATGGCACCGTATTTTTTTTTTTCTTCAAATAAATGTATATTCTGTGTCAGCTTCAAAATATAAACAGATTTTCTCCTACTCCGCTAGCCACGGCGGCGAAGAACAGACATGGGGCCGCCGCACAGCTGAACGTTTTCCATCGTGGTACGAAGTACGAGATACGTGTGTCTCAAAGACGTTAAAATGAGTTTGTTTTAACATACTGGAACTCACACAAGCACTATGCGCCGTTGTACGTCGAGGTATGAAACAACTGAGTGCAACAATTCAATCGACATTAAGTCGCCCAACCCTCCGTGATCCTCGAGCGCTTCATGAGCGGCCCGTTCTCATAGTCTGAACTGTTCCCTCCGTTACCGCCACCGCTAGAATGGTTCGTTCTAATATCACCGACCGCACCACTTCCCGGCGACGGTAGATTTGTCGGCGTTATGCTTCCCGAGTGGGACGGAGGTGGATTGCTGCTCGGTCTGCTTGATACTAAGTTCAGTGTCTGAGGACCCGGATGGGATACGTGATGCGGCGGCGGAGCACCGGTGCTGGATGAAGGACCAACGTTCAGGTTCGTGTGGTGTAAATTGCTAGCATTGCTGGGTCCCCCGTTGGACCCACTGTTACCGCCGTGTGGATCCCTGGGTGGACTTATCGGTTCACTCTTTATTTTTACAGGTAAAGGCGACGTAGACGGTGGTGGTGTACTGCTTGATACAGCTAGATGAGGAAGACCGCTGTAATATCGGAAAAAGTTTCATCACGTTAAGCAGGAGAGATTCGTTATGATCAATTCAAGATCTTTAGAAAAAGAGACAGGAGAAAGAAAAAAGAAAACGAAGACATGTATGATTGTTGTTTCTTTTTTGTTTTTTTAGTGTAATGATCTATAGTAGTCTAGAGAGCAAGCAGAGTGTCGTTAATCTTTTCCCAATTTTGCGCGTCCCCAGTGCGGTGTCTACCGAGATGATAACAGGCGTGCGATCGTGCATCAGAGCCTAAATGAAAGTTAATCAACTTATGAAGTGACTCGTGAGAGAATGTACTCTTTCGAGAATAATGTCTCGTCGCAGCAGCACGACAATGCGGCTTGAGCCACACGTGTATAACGCATCCGCAGATGAACGCGAAACGTATCAAACACTGTAAACAATGTAATGAACATGCCAAACACTATTGTAACCGAAAAAAAACTATAGAACTCCAGTGGTCGATAGTATCATTGTTGTATTCAAAGACGTGATAGCGTCCCCGTCAAAGTACATGACGCATGTAGAGAATTTCGAGAAAGAGAAAGAAAAAGAGACGATCTCGAGGCAGACCGGAGGGAAACGAAGCAAAGTGAAACGATGTTGCGATGTACAAGTACAAGAGCAACATCGATTCTCCGCATGAGATTAGAGATCAATTGGAGATTAAGGGACTTCACATCTGTCACGATACACGAATGGAACTGACGGACAATTCTGTAAAGACCATGTGGAATTTTATCGCGTATGCGTAGCCGACGTTCGGAATCGATTCGCGCAATGATGAGAGAGATAGAAAGAGAACGAGAGGGAAAGAGAGAGAAAGAGACATCGTGGGTAAGCACGAGTAAAGTAATTGAAAGTATGTCATACCAACTGGACATATAGCTTTCTTTCACAACAATAATTATGAAATATGATTTACCTGATGCTGGACATGGTGGCTGCCGAATACATTGATAAGTCATCAACGTACCTCTGATGAGACCATGCAAGGTTCCCGAGATCCGAGGAGTAATCTGTTGGTCCGAAACTAGAGTATCCAGCTGGTACTGTTGGTGTTTGTAACGCAACTACCGGTGTGTTCAACGCGGACTGTGTATGGGCATTCTGCAAGTAGATAAAACACGATTCCGCATAAATTTCACACGTATATCTCTGCGTTGAGACGCACAGTACTGCGTGTTTCATCATTTTGTTTACAACTAACTTTTAGACGGAGAGGAGTGAAACACATCGCTAATAGACCGTGTGTTTCACGGAACTCTCTGTACCAATCTCACTTCACATCATACACTTTAGAATTCACAATTGATGTGATATTCCAAAACATATAGCAGATACAAAAAATGTGGCACCGGTCGCGATGTGAAAGAGGAGATACCACGACACGCGAGAATCCTTCGTTCAATTCGACAGAGCTCAATCGAGACGGCTACGATAATTACATCATAATTAGTGTCTTCGGAGAGAGGTTGGGCGAGCGGCGTCGGTATGACCACTCGAAGATTAGCCCTGTGAGGATGAGGCGGCGGTGGTGGCGGTGGAGGTTGCGGCGAATGCCTAGATGGATTGCTGCCCTTGTTCGCACTACCCCCGCCGACTCCGAGAGCGGGCGACGGTCCGGGACTAGGCGATCCACCCAACGGTGACGCTGACTGAGGATAACCGTTGCTCATCTCCAGCATTCCTCCCGGAGGATACACTGCAATGAGAGATCGTAGTGTTGAACATGTCTTATCCTTCCTTCCTCTTGAGAATCCACAATCCGATGATCTGTCGCTCGGATTCTCCGTGACTTTTACTCGAAGCTCACCTGAATCCGTTTCAGACGATGATGGACGCGGAGAAATGCTGGTATGTGCCATCTGCGGACTAGATCCAAGAAGAGATTCGCCATAACTGTTGACTGGTACGGATACTGGTAGCGTGTAATTCGATTGTCCCATTGTCTGCAATCACACAGAACCGACACGATGCTGATTAGTAATAGGCATGGTGAGCCGATGATGGTAGAACATGCAACCGCGCGGCGAGCGATCCATGGCAAATCTCGAATTTGCCGATATAGCAAACGGAATGCAAACGTTCTTTATTTAATTTTGTTTATACAGAGAGAGAGAGAGAGAGAGAAACAAGCGGAACACTTGTGTGAGAACAGTTGTAGGCTAACTAACCGCGGCAAGAGTAGTCTTTAACACGCGGTGTAATTAGGTTACTTATATTTTACACAAACATACACATACACCAACATACATGTTGGTTTCTGAACATTGATATAAAACAGCTGTCCACAGTGACAGACTGGTGGATTTGACGCCTTCGCGATTCTTTAAGTAATCAATAAATAATAAATCAATAATACATCGTGTACCTGTGGTTCTATCCTAATAACCCAATTACGCAGCGTGTTTACGTGTGTGTAATTCCGCCGGCTAACGTATACACGTTTGTATCGCCAGCTGTTGAATAAAACATCGGAACGCAAGCGCGATTTTTTCGTGCGATCGGATTCGGATTTTTCTTGGTTTCTTTCATTGTTGGTATTATTAGTACAATATTCCCGTGCGCTCTTTAGTGCGCGCATTGTGCGCGTATAATGTAATATCCGAAGGTAATGAAGTATTTGACAATCTCAAGTGGAACACCTGCCGCGAGAACACTTTCCACGATGGAAAAGAAAACCTTGCATAATCTTTTTTTTCTCCTGCTCCGCAGAAAAAGTAAGACACAGAAATAATCACGGTCCGTCCTCGGAGAAATTGATCTGCGCTTTAAATATGGCAGATCGTACAGCGATACTTTAAATAGCGCATAAAATATGTCCGCGTGTCAGTCATATTTGCGCACAATTAAATCCAAGATGTTAACCCGCTCGGGGCGATCTTTTATAGGAGGAACTGAAAAAAGTCCCGAGAGATGCCTGTATATTTTAGTACCTTATATATTTTAGTATCGGGATATTTTAGTGACGGACGTTTCGAGGATCCTCATGCCTCGGCGATATTGTTACGCAAATGGAATTAAGTACTTTTCATCTTCCTCAACGATCTAAAAAGAAAAGGAAAGACCCGAGACCGAAGATCGCCCGACTCTCAAGGTAATTGTTATGAAACGACGTTTGATCATATTTAAGGTTGTATTTGGTAAAAATTGCAAATATCGTAACTTTTACGCAAATATCGAGGCTCGATTGGCCTGCGTGACGCACGCTGCCGCGTGCGAATGACATTTAACTAAATATATTTACCCTGCTGCCGTTGTGCTGGTGCCTCTGCATCATCATCTGAAACTCTTCGTCGATCTTCGTGTATTTGGCTTCGGTGCGCGGGGTAAGATTGTATTCGATCGCATCGGGTTCCGGACTCTCCGGAGACATGGCACCCTTATGTTCCTTCTTGTTAAGCGCCTGCAAGTGTCAGCAGACAGGTTCACGTGACCACACCGCCCGAGGGCACTCAACCTTCACATGCACATTAATTTAACCACACCAAGACGCGCGCTCGCTCGCTTATTCTACTCGGTTTACTCGCGCAATTACGTCTCCGCGGCGACAGAGAGAGAGAGAGAGAGAGAGAGAAAGAGAGAGAGAGAGAGAGAAAGAGAGAGAGAGAGAGAGAGAGAGAGAGAGAGAGAGAACGGGGAGATCACCATCAGAATGAGACTGTATATCCGACTGCAAATGCGATGCGAAAGACGTAACTTGAAGACGCGTCGGCAATCGCTGGAGGAATCTACGAAAAAGCGAAATCTCAACGGCCGAAGAGAGTCATCAGCGAGCAGAGGACAAGCGTCGAGTAAGAAGAAAGCGCTTCGATCGCTCGTGATCGCTCTCAGGTGAGGCGCGCGGAGCTGACGTAATTCGCGCGCGCGCGTGAAGTAAACGTTCCTCGAGCTACACGTAATTTTTAACGTGGGCGATTCTCTTCCGGAAAGGTCTCTCCTCCACCGACAACTTGAGAAGCGGTTCGTCGCTTCATTACGAGGCTCAACAAATTCAAAGTCCGTTCAGGTAGAAACCGCTTGCGTCTAAATGAGGACCTTGTCGTCTATGCGCGACACTTAATTCGCCAGATGCCTTTAATTCGCAACAGCGTATAACTAAGCAATAAGACCCACTGAATCATTCGCGCGATGTTGAATGAGCAGCGATCTCATAATAATCGCTCCGAGTGCGGCTTGTGTCGCGACTCGCTGCACGCTCTCTTTCAGTACACCCTGTATATGTATATTCGACAGCGCCGTATGCTCGACCTTGGAGCATCAGTGATCACAAGTGTGCGATATGTGTGTTTTTTTCATTGATATTTTCCAGAGAAAGAGAACGTTCGCGAAGAGATCAATACCAGCAGCCGATTGTCACGAATTGAACGCGACGACAAGATCCTCGTCGAGAGAGAGAGAGAGAGAGAGAGAGAGAGAGAGAGAGAGAGAGAGAGAGAGAGAGAGAGAGAGAGAGAGAGAGAGAAAGAGGGGAAGAGAGAGAGAGAGAGAGAGAGAGAGAGAGAGAGAGAGAGAGAGAGAGAGAGAGAGAGAAAGAGAGAGAGAGAGAGGAGGAAAAGAGAGAAATAAGAGAGACGAGGAGGACCGGTGGTGATCGTGTTGGTGTTGGTGGCGCATATCGCATCCTCGTCCCGTCCTGAGAATCCGCGGCGGATAAATGGACTCACCTCGATGATATTCTTGTTGGTGAGGGACTCGTGGGGTTCGTTGTACTCGGTGTACTTGAGGAGAACCTTGTCCATGTCGGTGCTCGCATACTGGTACAGCTTGTTGCTCGAACTAAAGATAATCAGCGCAATCTCGCAGTCGCACAGCACCGACAATTCGTAAGCCTTCTTCATCACGCCGAATTTCCTCTTGTTAAAGGTCACCTGTGTCAGAGAGAGAGAGAAAGAGAGGGTGATATATCGAAGGTGAGCCTCGGAGAGCGAGATTTCAAGGTGTGCACACGCAGATCGGCAAGGAAACATTAACGGCGAAGCGGTTATTGTTTGCGAATACGTCATTCGCGACAACTGATCGCTCTCGCCGATTTAATTAATTGATAATCGATTATGTGTACCATAAGATGATATCAATAATTAATTAACGGAGCTGCCCTTCTCAATGCGGCTGCTGCCTCCGTGCGTGTACATTCTGTCCCTTTTCCTTTTTCGAAGACGCGAACGCGTTGTTTTATTATTCTAATTTGAAGCCACGAAAAAGTTTGAATGACGAAGTATGCATGTGGCCGAAACGCGAGCTCGAGCGTATGTGCATGTATTCTTCCAATCTTGAATATTTATTAAAACATCCGGAATATTTAAATTTTTATCTGACATAATCCTTGGACTCTTGACCTTTCTTATGGAAAAGAAAAAAGCCAGGAAACGCTTAAGATTTTATGACATTGTGGCCTTCCACGTTGTTGAATATGAGTCATGTATTAATTGCAATTGGCAGTAAGAAATTATGTAAGCGAGCGACATCGGTGATGATTGTCGCCGATGTCGGAATTATCGCTCCTAATTTTACCTGACGGTTCCGTTCGTCCGTGATACGTGAAATCTGTATCTTCTTCCGACCCATTGTTGCACCACGTTTTGGATAAGAGACAAGTCTTCAAAATCACTGGATGGAATATTAAGAACACTGCAACAGAGAAACGAGACACGCGCAATGATTATTCGCTGAATCGTTAAAATCATATCGCAGCATTATTAATCGCAGTTTATTGTAAAAAAGAGATATTCCCTTTCCCGTTGTCGCCAGCTGTGAAATAAAAAAAAATCGGAATATTTGATCGAAAGCGGTAAGCGAACAGGATTTGCCCACACGTGCTTCATTAAAATTAAAAAAAAAAAAAAAAAAAAAAAACCCCTTTCTAAAAAAGGCATGTGATCAAATGTATTGAATTTGTATCGAAATGTTGAAGCCTCTTTTCTGCGATGCTGATTGGTTGTCGCGTCGCGCCTTCACTACACATGCACTGTCGTGCATTTTGACAGTTCGTGGTTATTCGTGGTTGAGCTTCGCGAGATTTTGCAGCTTTTTCAGTTCTGAACTGCTTGACTTCAAAATTCATTTATTCGAACCGCAGTTATTTTTTATCATGCAAATGCTGTGTTCATTTTAATATAGTATAAAAGCTAGATAGAGCGCGCGCTTAGCGCGCGCCTGTAGTGTTCCAGTATAAATAACAAAAAAAAAAAAAAAACGCAATCGCCCAGTTCGAAAGCCGCTCCGAATTTTCAGAGACCCATTTCAGAAATCCATCTCCGGATCGGAGCTGCTCTTCTGCGCGCGAGAGCAGCCTTTTCTTCATTTTACGACGAGAGACACGGAATACCGCCGGGGCGACAGAGAGCCGCCGCGCGGTGCCGTCGCCTCGGATTTTCGAGCGGATTCCTACTGTTCTGAATTTAACGGGCGTTACGCACGGAAAAGCGCTCCCCTCTCGCTGCTATGGGAAACACGCGCGCGATAATAAACACGACGACGACAGTTGGCGCGGAGAACGACAGAACTGGACCGCGCTTTAAAACCTAATATTCAATGGAAACTCTCGTGCGCGTGTCACTTTCGCGTATCGATCCGTCGACGTGTGTGCGTACGAGCAAGTTTCGCAAAGCACCGTTGGCATGTGCTGCGGAGAGAGCATATGAGAGAGAGAGAGAGAGAGAGAGAGAGAGAGAGAGAGAGAGAGAGAGAGAGAGAGGAGAGAATCGTCCGTTCACAGGCCGGGGAACAAAGTGTCGAATCGTTTACCACTGCGAGATTGCGGCTTTCAAGCGGAATAATAAAAGGGAACGACGACGTGCGCGCGCGCCGACGTTGTTACGGCGGAGCGTGTTTTTCAATTGAATTGATAATTGAGCACCTCGGGGAGGCACGAGAGCTAATGTAATTGAATTTTTCGCCGAGTTCTGATAAACGTATCTGCACCGCTGGCGCGCATGCACGCGCGTGTGTTCTCTCTTCGAAGGGAGCGTACCGCAATTCTCTCGATGCAGGGTGATTTTCTCTTTGGAGAATATCGCGAGTATCGCTGGCGGTATCGCCGATAATTCCTGCACGCAACAACGATGAATAAATAGTGAAATAAATAAATTCGATGCGGCCGAAAGCAACGTGCAACTGACGTCACACGCGCATCGCGAGAAGATTCTCATGAAGAGTCTCGTAGAAATCGCAATAGGAAAATATTGCCATTATTCTTGCGGAAGACCGGGGTTTCTCTTACGAATTTTATTTATATGTATTTTTATATATATATATATATATATTGACGCAGTGACAGCAATAATTTCAACACGGGTCAATTCGCGGCGTGATCAGGAGCGATGTATGATTAGAGTTACACGCCGCAGAAAGATCTCTCGCAGAAGGCTCTCCGAAATTCGCCTCAACGTGGCGCGCGGCGTTCAGTCTGTCGCTCGCTTTTGAGAAAAAGGCGCGTGTTATCTCATTGTTGTCCGTCGCCACGGTATCTCGGGGTATCGATACGGGAACATTGTTTACCCTGACTGCCACGCGCGCGCGTCATCCGTCATCGCGCGGGGAATTGTGCGTTTCGACACCGGATGAATGTCAAGAGGTGGCGGGTGGTTGAGTATCATAAAATAATATATAACGTTAACGTATCGCGATATCAGCGCGAATACATTGATGGGTAAATAACATCGCGACACTCCTCGAGCGCTCTCGCCGGCTGAAGGTCGCGTGACCCCGAGAGGACAACCAACAACACAACACACACGTGCGTGCGAGAAACTGTCGAGCCGATCAAAACACTCGTGGACGCGACGGTAGGCGGATCGGCGGACGCGATCGCGCGTGATCGTAATTTTCGGCTTTTCCGGCTCGATCGGCGGACGACGACTTGCGAAACGCGTTGCTTCGCGAGTGTAGTGAGTGTAGTGATTTATCGACCAACAACGACGACTCCGCGTGGACTCTCTCGAGAAGGTGAGCAGCAGCACTTTTCGTCTTTTCTAATGTGAGAAAAATAGAGTCGCGAGAGAGCGTTTGTATCGCCCGATGCCCCGTGACGTTTGAAATACAATTAGCCGCCTTTTGTTCCAGATCTGACGGGCTTTGTGGCCAGAGCACGCGACTCCCGGAAGACGCAGTTTCGGTGGATGCGGGTGCGCCGTACCCGGAGGATCCGGTTCAGGCCGAGCGGGATCGGCTCGAAGGTGAGTCTCAAGAAAGAACTTCTCTCTCGCATCAAATTTAATCGCATCCAATGACTTTTACCCCATTTCTGTTGCTTATTTGCGATCGGAAGCTTGGGTGTGGTTGTCCAAGCGAAAATTATCGAGTTCCCAACGATCGCGGAGGACTGACGCGTTTCTATTTCCCTTATCGAGAATTTACTTGTCTCTTCGTTACATCTGATGACCCCTAATCGATGATGTTTCTTTTTTGTTCCAGAACTGTAGCAGAACGCGGCCGATCCTGACATCTCGGTAGTCGGTGAGTCGAAAAACAAGAGTTTTAGGTGTTGGGTTCTGTTGATGCTTGATAGTTGCGAAAACATCCACACGATTTATCGATGCTCGTAGTACTTTTATATACGCACTTAAATGCGCGAGAGGTAAATAATAATGATTCGCGTCCGACCGGCGTCCGATCGGTCGCCCTATTTGCCATCTTCGTCGGAACGAGGTGCATTATCGTCGATCTAACGGGGGAGATTTTTAATAACGACGTTAACCGCGCAAACATACACATTTATCCACTCCCGAATCCTGCACGGGCCCGTGAAATAGACTGCAAACTCGTCGAGCGATGAATTTTCATCCGAAACGCCCGCCGTTATCAGCATCGCAAAGCATTTCTAAAATCGCGGCTGCAACGTGTACGCGAACAATAATCGACGGGCGGCCGTGTGGGACGGGGGGGGGGACGTGATATTACCGTAATACACTATAAATACGAGACTATTACGGTACGGCGTAGAATTAGCCGCGAGTGCACCGCGAGAGACCGAATTAAACGTTTCGGGCCCGCAAATAAATCGTGTCGGCGTGAAGAGGTAGGGGAACTAATTTAAGCCGGTGGGTGTTTTTACGGGCGAGAAATAAGCTCTGGGTCAACGAATTAGCATCTCTCGCGCGCGCGCGCGCGCGAGTATGAGCTTCGCGTTGAAAGCGCGCTTCGCTGCTCTTCCGCTCTTTCGCTCGCGCGAGAGCGCGATTCGCCGGGAGCGCTCCGATTTTTCATCAGGCGCGAGCAGCGCTTTTATTAGCTGCTCGTGGTATCGCGGAAGGACGATAATATATCCGACAGCCGCGAACGAACGGAGGAATATAAATCGCAGGAAGGCAGGAAGGCTGCGCGTCGAGAGAAATAAATCGCTCGCGCGATTTCGGTGAGTAGCTTGTAAAACTTAACGGTTCCGTTAGTCGCGCTTGCCTTACTAACCCGCCGTAAAAATATTCCGAAGCGACGAGGGGGTTACCGCGATTTTTTCAATGAAACCGGGAATGTGACACGAGGAGAAGAATGTAGAGTGTCCTCTCGGGAAGAAAGGAAAAAAAGACGCGGGACGAGAACGCGTTGCTCTTCCGGTGAAGCTTGCTACTGAATTTTCATTAACGAGAACGTCGAGCGCTCTGATGACGACTTTGCCAATTTCGCAATATCAGATAGCTTGAAAATGAAGGATCAAATGGAGATCCGAATGCAGTGACATTTTCCTCGAATCGCGAGCAAACAGCCGCGCAAACGCTTTGTTATTCGCCCACGCCTGCGAAGCTTGATCGCCTCTTTTCATTCGACTTCATTTCAGAAATCTATATATAATCCCGGCATTTCCGCTAATTGCGCTCAGTTGCTAAGCGACAACGAAAATCGCGGAACGTAACGCTGTCACACCCTCTTCGCGCTTTCCTTTCACCCGCAACATCGTCTCCTTTCCCTAAACGCGTCGAGTAATATTCACCCTCCGTTCTCACGCCGCGGCAATTCCTCTCACCCCAACTGAAATTTGGAAAATACGGGCAATATCTCAAACACACACACCGGTATCGTGCTTCCTTAATCGACACTGGAGACTGGAGCGTGTGTCTCGCGCGGCGGCGATGTCGAATTCAAAAGGCCTTATCTCCGCTGCTGCGCAAGCGATAGCGACGCGTGAGAAATGATCTAACGAGGAGGAAGAGAGGAGAGGAGAGGAGATGTTTGGTGTAACTCGCGAGGCAGCGGTGACGCGAAAACTCCTTACGCTAATCGCGCACGATGATTCATCCCGTACGATTCAAATCGCGGCAAGTGCGCGAGGATGAGCGTAGCGCGAAATGTAACAACGTCGCGTCTGCAATTTGATTATCGATGATTGACGCGACAAACGACGATAATCGTCGTTCACTGACCTTTGTCGCTTTCGCGCACAGCTGTCACGTGGCGAGGAGCCACGCACGCACGCACGCACGCATGCATGCACGCACGGTATTCTCTTGCATTTTTCGAGAAGGAGAGGGAGAGGCGCTCAAAGAGAGAGAGAGAGAGAGAGAGAGAGAGAGAGAGAGAGAGAGATCGGTCAAAACACCGTTTAATACAATTTCGATCGAGCGCGCGCGGTTCGAAAATGTCGGGATCAATAATCGCGTCTTAAAAATGAAAATAGGTCAGACGGAGACTCGCGCGGGCGACAGAATTCAGTCGCGCATCCTCGCGCGAAGGAAATATCGCGAGAAAACGAGACACCGATTTCTCAGCTAAATCTGTTCTCCGCAGAATCTGTTTGTCTCTCCGTAAATTGTTCGGATTAAGGAGTACACACGCGTAAGGATCTTTAGCTAGCGACACTTTTCCAAATCGTAGGGGAATATGTCATACTCACGCGAGAAGCAGGGGGAGGGAAAAGGATCATCATCGGCGTCGGGGAAAAAATCTGAAGCGCTTACTTTATCCAGTGCAATCGCGAGAGCGCGCGCGCGCGCGCGAGCAAGCCGATTGCAAAGCAGCACACCCTGTATATCGCGATCACGCCGGTGGGAAGAGAGTCATTGCAAATAGCGCGTTGCAACAAACAAAAGTAGCTCTCCATCCTGTGCGCAGTGTGGATATTCAGAAGCGTCGGTGTGTCTAGGTATAATTGAAGCGCAATTAAAGGAGCCTTTGTATTCGTATACATGGCGCGGCATGCGATCGGCAGTGACGTCAGCTGGGAAATAGAAAGCGATTCCTTTATCTCTCGCAACCATATGCCGTATTGAGGCAGATAGCGTTAATTGCTTCGATCCCGCTAATACGATGAAAATGTAACGCGCTGAAATACGAGTCCGAGCCGCGAGAAAAGTTCGCTCGCGGGCCGCCGCTGTACCCGGTCGATTCACAAGCGACGGCCCGAGCTGCTTCTCGGTTCCGATGAGAGAAAAGGGAAAGAAGTTAATTCGGTGGCGACGCACACATTGTGAGAGTGCGGCGCAACTTTGTTACACCGTAGTGTGTGCGCGCGCGCGCGCGTTCGATAGGAAAAGCTGCGCCACGAACAACGGTCGAGCGACAACTTCTGCAAAAAGAAATCCACTCGGAAACTTACTCAGCGCGTTGATCGAGTTTCCCCGTAATCCGCCGTCCCAGACGCAGTATCCGCGAAAGGACAACGCTAATTTCGCGAGTACGCCGCGCCAGATAAGAAGATACGTCTTTTCACGTATGTGTGTACATTATTATTATCTCGGCATTATCACGACTTATGAAGACTCGTGGGAAAAATTCGGCGCGCGAGCTACGCGTGTCCCACGAGGTTGATGAGGGAGAGACGAGATTACTTCACTGCCATTACGGTGCCCTAAATATGTAATACACGATACCGTGGCCTAAATGCGTAATACACGATCGATGCGGCATGTGTGACGTTCTCCGGCCGGCCGAAACTCCCTTCTCCTTCCTCTCACAGTTGAAGACCTTCCACCGAAATCCTCTCTCTCTCTCTCTCTCTCTCTCTCTCTCTCTCTCTCTCTCTCTCATATTCAACTTGAAAACATGCGACCCATCATTCGCTGTGTCGAAGTGAATGACGACGAAATACGGACGACGAGAGAGAGAGAGAGAGAGAGAGAGAGAGAGAGAGAGAGAGAGAGAGAGAGAGAGAGAGAGAGAGAAGGGAGAGAGGGAGTAAAATCTTGAAAACTTGATCGAGTGAGACAAGAGTGAGACGTTTAAACGCAAATTCATCACACTTAACGAGCGTGCTCTCGCTACCGATCAGATTAGAACGATCGCAAAGACTGACGTTCATCTCGACTCTCGGACATATTCGCGTTGAAGTAAACGTCCCAATATTCGACCACTTTGAAAGAAAAATATTTATCATTTGTTTTAACAATAATGAATGAAAGTAATAATTATTGTAAAAAAAGAACTCCAATATTTGATAATTAGTTGAAAAAAAATATACCAATTTGATACTTTTGTATTAAAATAAAAATTAATTAAATAAGTGGTGCGCCTATGGTTTGGCAGAACAACGGTCAATCGTTAATAAATTCATTAAGAGATAGCATCTATAGTTTATTTTATTTCCCGTTAGCACATACTCATTTTCTAATTTTCTCGCGGTCAGACACAGGGACCTAAATTATATTCGAATATTGGACCATAACCTATTTCAAACTGTCTGGTCACTGGTACATTAATGCGCTTCATTACTTGTATAAATATCTCATTAATAATAGATATATACATTGGTTTAAATCATTTTCCTCTACTTAAGTTTTCGTACAAATGCAAATATTTATATCAAAAATTTCTTAATATTATATATTGTATTGTTTGTGACGACCTACGTTTAAACGTCCGGTTACTGGGACATTTACCTTACTCTGATTTCTCTGTCATCGCAATGTGTCCGCGGCGACATGTCCGTCGCGTCACCTCGCGCATACCGCACTCTTGGGCGAGAGAAGACGTTGACAAAATTCGTACGCGTGTATCTTCTGAATTATCGTGACGTCCGAATGTATTCAACATCGGCTCGCGTTCCGTTCGTTCTCGATGACGAGATGAAACCGGAGCGCAAGACGCCGCATGACGACGGTGCGTTAATAAATAATCGGGCCAGCGCGGGCAAAGAGGAATGATCGCGCGACGCAAAGTAGCAATACGAATTAGTATTTCATTACGCAACGCGCTGTCCGATAAAGCGGCCGGTTGGTAATTACCGATTCGAGAATGTTATCGTTATCGATAGGGACGCGCGATAGAGGCCACGCGCGCGCGACGAAAAGCTCCTCGAGTTGCGCAAGTTGGAAAGGAAAACACGAGGAAAAAAGAGAAATAATAGGAAGAAGAGAACGGAGGAGGAATGAACGCGCGCTCTAAAATACAGCACGTGTTCACAATTTGCCTGAGTAATATCGCAATTCAGCCGAGTCGGCGCGGCTGAAAAGCGACAAGAAAAGCGAACAAAATCGATGAGGAACGTACGCCGCGATAAGAACGCGCGGTGATACCCGCGCGATATAAGCCGGGAAAGCCGCGCTTTTTTCGTCCTCGCCTCGGCCCGTTTTTTTTTCTTTCCTCCGAATTTGCTCTGCCACGCCCGCGCGTTTTTGCTTTCTCGCTTTTGAGTTCTCACGCTTTTCTCACGAGGCGGAGAGAGTCCCGTTCGGGCTGAATTTCGAGTTTATTTCAGCCGAGCGAGAAAGAAGTTTCCGAACGAAAGTTTCGCTGTGCTTAGTCGGGTCAATTCAGAGCCGCACACGACACTCTGAAATCGAGTTGGTTCGATTCGAGTTATTCCGCGGAGAGGGCTCGATCTCTGCCGCTCCTCCTTGACGGCGATCGCCCCGCGTCGGGAAGTGATACGAGACCGTCGCGCGGGAATGGCGACTAATCCATCGCGTCGGCGAAAGCTCCGAATAAGCCGGGCTCTCTTATTCATTCGCGGCTGTTATTCATCGCACGTGTTCGCGCGGCACGCAATGCAGCGACGACGGCGCGCGGACGGTCGGAGCGATACGAGCGCTGACGAAGGGAAAAGTCGGCGAGAAGGGATCCGATTATACGGGGTGTACCACTAGCACAGTTAAAGAACCACCACCCTCCGCCGTCACCAGCGTCATTCTCGTTCGTGAGCGATCTGCGTCAGACGATCGATTTACCGGCCTCCGTGCGAGCCTCCTGGCTACAATAGCGGATTTGAGAAACGACCCAAGTATAATCGCCGGGATGCTCGCAGAAAGAAGAACGGATGGTCGGTCGGTCGGGATTACACGCCCTAAAGTTTTCAAGCGTCGGTCGAACGTCGCGAAGGGTTGTTTGTGGTAACGCGAAGCGCGACGCGTTAACAGGTTGCGACAAACAAGGAGTGGTCTCGTGTACTCTTCAACCTTGCAGCAGGTGCCCCCTACTCCTGCGCTTGTCCTGCGAATAAAGCCCGAGAGCTCATGTACACGTACGGCGCGCGGACACGCACACATAGAGAGCACGCTCGTGATACACACATACACGAAACCATGCGGTCGTAATGTCTTGATGATAGAGAGAAGCGCGATTAATCGAGGCGTGCGAACGGAAGCGAATGGCAGATGGAACGCTGTAAGTACCGCGGCGACGATCGCCGGCTCCGAAATTTTCATTTTCCACCGGCCCGCCGCGCGCGTTATTCTCTTTGGCTCGCGGAGCCGCTCTTGATCGATCGGGCGTTTATCGATCGCCGACGAGGACGCGATTAACATTGTACGGCGCGCGATTTCACGTGGAACGACGGCTGTACGAGCGGGAGGAGCACGCGAAAGGTAAGCACGCGGCCCACCGGCCGCGTACGACATGCCTGCGCCTACCTGGATGTCTTTTTAACTCGCTGAATACCGTTCGAGCGAGATTGCGACGTGCAGGAGACGAGATAATGATGCCCGGAGATTGATAGGGATTGATAATTGAGGAAATAGTGCAGAGAATATCGTGATATTCCTCTGAATACGATTATTTGCGAGTGCGGCGATATCGGAGTAATATCGGCAATATAATCGGCATTTAACGAGGAAACGCGCCACGCGGTTACCGAAGGGAAAAGGAGGCGAACAGTTTCCTTCAGGAATTACTCAATTGTCAGGATTCATACCTGCGGATCCTCTTTAGATCCACACACACACACACACACACACACACAACTTTCCCCCCAAAAGTGACTTTTAATTATTTTAATTTTATCTTTAAAAATTATTTTCAATTAAATTTTTATTTTTATTATTTTAATTTTTTTTTTAAGCGAATTTTGATTGAGTTCACGCAAAGGCAAATGCACGATGCCGTTAAAACTTTGCGGATGAAATCTCCTCTCAGGGCTCGACAGGGCAGTCGCGAATTTAGAGATAAAGACGCGCGGAAAGGGAGGAGGGCTTTCCACGCACGCGAGATGGTGCGGCGGAGCGTGCGGTCGCGGGGAATCAAGCGGCCACAATGTGCGTAAATGACTGCGAGATAAAAAGAGACACACACACGCAGAGTGGAACGAGGCGTCACAGGCAGAAACGACGCGATCGTCGCGACGTACGCGCCTCCCGCTCGTTGGATCGATCGATCGATCGATCTTCCGCCGCGGGGTGCGTGTGAGCCGCAATTTCGACGGGAACTACTAACGTTTCAATTACACCGCCGCCGCGACTCTCCTCGGTCACGTGCTCGTTCAAATATTAATGAAATTTGCACGCATTATCGGACGTGTAACGATCGCGGACGGCTCGCGGCCGCCGACGACGCCGTGCGTCGTCGCCGACGACGACGTCGGTGTCTCAAAATATCATCGCGTCTCTTCCCGTGTACCTGATCGCCGCGCACCGACGCACCAAACACCAGCCGATGTTACGTAAGGAACGGACGACTGCTGGATACATGACAAAGCGCGTTTCGAAGCGTCCTCGCGCTACGTTCTTGTCGTACGTCCAACATCCCGCGCGCGCGCGCGCATTCGACTCGACTATATAATAATTATACTTGCGAGAGTATGTTGCTTATACGCGCGCAACAGTTAGATCTCGCGCGCGCACGCGCGGCCGCGTTTTATTCTCTTTTCTGCTCCTTTTCATTCGCACAGCGGCGTTTGAGACGTCGGCAACGCGGAACCGCGCAAGGCGAGCCCCGGTCCTCCCTGACGCGTTTCACGATGTGATTAATCGATACGATGAACGAAAGATGCCGAAGATGCGTCGGGAGGTTACATGCGCGCTCTCGAAACGGAGAGGACGAGCCGGTCGTCGCGGCGTGTCACGTGACTCTCTCTCTCTCTCTCTCTCTCTCTCTCTCTCTCTCTCTCTCTTTCTCTTGAAATAAATTCATGTTTTTCTTCCTTCCGTTCCTCGCCGTCTCACAGTCTCTCTCGCTTTTCTTGTTCTCTTCTGCCTGCGGTCTTCTTCGATTATGCCGTGAGACAGCGCGTTCGCAGCAGTGTGCTCGTTTAGGTTTATTAAAAGGTTCGCGTCGGAGAGAGAGAGAGAGAGAGAGAGAGAGAGAGAGAGAGAGAGAGAGAGAGAGAGAGAGAGAGAGAGCTCGACGTGGGCCGCGGCTCTCTTCGTCGCTCGGCTTTTCTCTTTTTCTCTCTCTCTCTCTCTCTCTCTCTCTCCTCCCCTCCCCCCCTCCCCCGCCCCATCTGCGTTCCACTGTTCTGATTGACGTTCTTTTTTTTTTGATGGACGTCTGTTCGATTTGTTATTACGCGTATACAAAGGGACAGAGATCGAGCGAGAGCGCGTGGCAGTCATTTCTCATTCATCGATCCTTCTCCTCCTCCTCCTCCTGCTCCTCCTTCCGTCCTCTCGAAGCCCGCGAGCCGGGAAACGAGATACATGCATGCGCGAGATAAAGGTCGCGTCCCGCGGTGCGTGCGCGATTATGAAACGCGATCTTGATACGAGGCGTGTAAAATGAAGCGCGACGAAAATAACGGGGGGCTTGCGACGGCGACGGCGACGGCGGCGCAGCGACGCGCCGCGTTAATTCACGTAACGACATATCGCGTGTTCGCGATGAATGGGGAAAAGCTTTAGTATAAATATAGTCCAGGAGTTAGAATTAGAACGGAGTTAAAGCCAGTGTTTTTACGCGTGCACACACACATATATCCCGCCGCGCTGCCGAATGCATTATACAGCGCGAAGAGCAAATTATCGGCCTCGAATTCGTGTTTACGTTTCGTAACGTACACGCAAGTCCGATATCGTCCGGCGGAATGCTCGTCCCGAAAGCGATATTGCGGATGTACACCGGAAAGCAAAATGGTTTCGATGGTTTTTTTTTTTCTAGTGACATCGGTAATCCGTGTAGTTGTAAATTTTGATGATCACACTGCTTAACTTAAAACTGCGCAAAACAAAAGATCGCGGGTCTCTTTCTCTTTCTCGCGCAAGTGATTCTGAAATTTACGGATTACCTACGTCACTAGAAAAAAAAAAGAAAAAAAAAACTGTCGAAAACTTTTTGATTTCCAGTGTACGCACGGTTATTCGAGTGGTACTTCTTGAACGTCGCCACACGGTGTCCGTTGATTGCGCATAAAAGTTAACGCTGTTGACGTCGGGTCGAGAAAAAAAAGAGCGATGCTTCATGAAATATTTAGCTTCTACATTAGAATATGCCGCGATATAATGTTGAATATACTTGGCGAGGGGCTCGCTTTTTTCTCTAACCTTATCTTACTCCTGAATGTCGTGTCCTTTCATACTTTGCAACTTTGCAACTTATCCTTTGATAAGACGGATGTATTTGTGTGAAGAAGAAATTTAAAACGATCCTTTTCTTCCCGATGTCTACAGAGATACTCGATTTATGCTGAAAGCGCGCCTTTATGGTCAAAATGACGCCTTTGCTTCTATCTTAGTTAGCCGTAGTTCCTAATCGCTCCTGAAACTTCCGTCTCAAGCTTGAGATAGAAAAGTCCGGCTGATTCATCATTTCGCGATCTCGAATCCGCATACGCGAGCGATACTTCCGGTTTCCCTCTATCGCGAGTCTCTCGGAGAGGAGAGACGTGGCATATGTGAGTCTCGTTCGATCCTCGAATCGCTCCTCGCGAGAGAAGATTCATCGGGAGAAACGGCATTTCGGAATTAGACATCCCGAAACCGCAGAAGTGCGCTCGCGCAAGCGACACACTCAACAGATGTCGAGCCGGAAAAGGAAGGAAGGAAGGAAAGAAAGAAAGAAAGAAAGAAAGAATGAAAGAAAGAACGGACGGACGAACGAACGAACGAACGAACGAACGAACGGACGGACGAACGAAGGAAAAGAAGCAGTCCGCTTTCGCGGACTGCCGCGCGCGGGTTCAAGGTTAATCCTTACAGTAGCGAGAAGGCTGATGAAATTACTCCGGAATAGAATCGACGAGTTCTGTTTGGACTATACTTCTATTTTCGTATCAAGCCGTATTGACCGATGTAACGGCTGATTACAACCTGTCTATGTGTGTCTATGTGTGTAAGTATGTGTGCGCCTCGCGAAGCTCGTCCCCGACCGGGCAACGTGGCTCTCGCGGATTCACCCGTCCCGGCTCGATATTTCCGCCGTGGAAAAGGCTCATCGGGATCCACCGTCGACATTTTCGCGCGCGTGAAGAACAGCTGACGACCACCCCGCTCGTCCACTCGCTCGAGGATGACTTGAGGCCACTCAAGCTGAGTTTCAGAAAAGAATACCAGTCGCTTATAGGGCTCGATGCCGCTCGATACTGGCTCGATATAAATTTCAGAAAACAAAAAGAACAAATGCCTCGTCCGAATATCAATATTCCACCTCGCTCCCCGCTCGCGCTTTGCGGAAGAACGCAGTCTCGCTGTATTATCGCGCGCATCGCTCGCGACTCGCGAGAGATCGATGCACGCGTGTCCCATGTGCGTGGCTTTGCCAGCCGAGGGTGACACGCCGGCGGAAGGAGAAGGACAGAAGAGGGTGCACGACAGGGACAGGGGCAGGGGAGGGGGAGGGAGAGAGAGAGCGAGAGCGAGAGCGAGAGAGACAGGGACAGACGGTGAATAAATTATTAGGCGCGCGACTAGTGAATGAAAAGCGGCGTAGAACTGGCTGTCGCTCTACCGGCGATATGGCGGAGAGAGAGAGAGATCTAGGAAAAGCCCGCTCGACGTGTATCTCGCGATCGAATTCAGTTTATTATACAAGAGCGAACGCCGGCGGAGTGAGGGTCAGCGACCAGCCAGCCGGCCGGCCGGCTGCGCGGCCAGCTAGCCAACGGCGGTTTATACACCCCGGGGCCGAGAAACGCGGTGAAAAACACGGGAATACGGTATTGACATCGTTCTTGAGAACGAGCAATAGGGTGTATAATATATTATATAACGGGGGAGGGAGGGGGAGAGAGAGAGAGAGAGAGAGGCGCACAATGGGCCACGGAGAAATTGCCTCGTAATTTCGACGCGCGAGACGAGTCGTCGGGGGAGCCGCTTGGACGCGCGAACTCGAGTGCGGAGGATCTGGCGGAATTAACGAGTTTCACTCCTAGAGGGTGCTGCTTAATTAGAACGAGCTGCTCGTTATCGCTGTTAGAGCGCCGATATGATGACCATCGATTAATTGTCCCATCGACGATTCGCACAATCTCTCGTGTTCTCTCTTTCCGTCTCCGAATTTGTCACACAAGTCGGTGAGAATAGCGTGACGAGGAGAATGCGGCTGATAAATTAGTACAGTTGAAGAAAAACTGTCGAATATGTCGCGTCAATGAAGAAATCGCATTAACACGTTCGTTCCCGGTGAACGCGTGAGAGAGATTAATTGACGATTAAGTCGAGCTGCCCGGGATACGGCAAGTAAGAGTGTAACTCCGGACATGCGTCTCGTTTCATCGCGCTCGTCGTTGGCTGTGCAATCGATTTTTCAAGCGCGCTTAATTATACCTCGCCTGTGATTTAATAAGAGACACACACAGCTTCGTCACCGATAACTGTCACGCAACTGTATATTATGTTAATATCACGTCGCACGTTCGGACTGACGGCGTCGGAAAACGGAACGTAACAGTTTCGACTCGGCGATCCGAGAATCGAGAAAAACATTCGCGGTCGTAACTTTGCAACATCGACGGACGCGATTCTTCCTCTTCTCCTTCGCGTAACTCGCGATTATTACGACACCTCGAGCCGGTCGCGTAATATAGCGTGACGTTTTCGCTCGGCTCTTATCTGCCGGGCCGCGCCACGAGAGAGAGAGAGAGAGAGAGAGAGAGAGAGAGAGAGGCAGACAGAGAGAGAGAGAGAGAAAGACACGACGACTGAAAATTACGAAACGATGATCGAAAGCACGAACGGAGCAGCAGGTTGCCCGGGTCGGGTGAACGGTGGAACGTGTAGACTTTGGTTGCTTCGATCACGACGGAAGAATACGGAACGGAAAACGTAATTCCGCCGAGATGCCGCGGGCGATGGCGCACACGTGTAACTCATTTGTATCTCGTTGCGTCGTACGCGCGGCGCAACGACGCGCCGATTAATAATCGACTCTAGTGTGTGGCGCGCGTGCACGTATGAGAGAGAGAGAGAGAGAGAGAGAGAGAGAGGGAGAGGTTCTACTTAACCACGTCGGAGAGAACGGAGTTTGAAACGCGCTAATAACCGACGACGATTCTCGCGACGATGAGAACGGGGGCGGCGGCGGCGGTGGTCCAGCGCGCCACGCTGGACGATAAGGAGTCCCTTATCGTCGGACGGGTGATTGCGCGTTCATGAGCGAGCGAGTCGTCGATATCGAATTTAAAGGATTATCGCGCGAGATGTCGGACCGGCTCGAGACTCAACGAAATACGAGAGCGAGAAAGATTATGCGCGCGCGGGGGAGAGAGAGAGAGAGAGAGAGAGAGAGAGAGAGAGAGAGAGAGAGAGAGAGAGAGAGGAGCGCCGAGGGGAGGCACGAAAATCCGATCATCGCGCATCGTGTCTGTTACAAGAGCGCGGTAATTAACGGATATCGCGCGCGCGCGCGCGCTCGTGTACCGCGCGTAATTGGCGCGCTAATTACGCGCTTGTGCGAAGCTGAGTTAATGTCTCGCTCGCTAAGTAACTCGCCGGTTAAATTCGTCGAATTTCTCGCCTTGGATGGAGCGCGCGACCGCCGCCGGCGCGGCGGTTGCATCTCGCGAGGAGAGCTCGAGTGCGACGCATCATCGTGTACAATAGAAGCTTCGACGAAGCCTTCGGCATTTCGACGAATCCTCAACATTTGCATCAATCGCTCGGGACTCGCTACAGGTCTTTCTAAGCGTCCGCAGCTCGTCCGTGTCTGGATGCATTCGTGCATCATGATCGCCGATTATCCGGCTACTTTGTCGCGTTGGCGGCTCGACCAGCTTCTCATGCTGCGTCCAGACGCGATGGAGACGACTAGAAGAGCTGATGATTTTCGGTATGTAGGTCAATGTTGAGGTTTTATTGGAGCTCGCCGCTGCTCGGCGATTATCGCTACGCGACATTGCGTAAGTGACGCACACATGTTATCCGCCGTATCTTCCCTTTTGTCCCGGGACAAAGAATCGGACAAAAAATCTCGACTGAATTCTTAGGATAATAAGTTGTAACGTCACCTAATCTATCCAACCGCGAGTCTCTCTCTCTCTCTCTCTCTCTCTCTCTCTCTCTCTCTCTCTCTCTCTCTCTCTCTCATATTCTTTCTATCTTATCTTCATAATTGACGGCTCACGTGTGCGAGAGAGAGAGAGAGAGACTGGATCTTCGCTCGACTACTACCAAGTATGCTAGCTCGTTAGGATGTCGCTTTGTCGGTTCGTTTATGCGTGCAAACTTGCGCAAATTCCGCACCGATGCGCGGTGCGCTAGATAACGCGAATCGATCGGAACGAGCATCGATGATTTATGGCGAGATACACCCGGAGAATAAAATACAATTCCGCGTAACAAGAGTGAAAAAGAGAAAAAAAATTTGCAGCAAAACACCAACACCGTGCGTCTCGCGCGCGGTGAGACACAGTGTTCTTCGGCGCGCGAACGGTCGTTACATAACGAAAACTTAAACGAATGAAACTTGAATCGAATGAAAACGACGATTTTCCTCGTGGAGGAAACACCACGGCAGATTTACGCACTTGACACACGAGACACGAAAGCAGCTGCGTAACGTTGATCGTTCCGTGTCAATGATTTATCGTAGCATCTCGAGTCTATCGAAGCGTTAAAAGTAACGAAATAAACTTAGGTGAAAAAAAGAAAAAACGAGAAAGAAGAAAGGAAAATGGAAAGAGAAAGAAAGAAAACACTCCTCCCTCGCGTTATGTTTTCACTCGGCGACGAAAGCGCCGCGCGTTCCGAATCACCGAACGTTGCTTTAAGGATCTGATTAAGTCTCGTCTCGCACGGCTGAGAGATATAATTTATCACGGAGGCGTGATCCTCGGATTACACGGTGGATACCGACGAGGAGACGCGCGCGCGCGCTTTTCTCTCTCGCGTTCCACGAAGGGAGGGAGCCTTTAATCGGAGCGAGAGAACGCTCCCCGGTCCCCATTATTTTCTCGGTCAACCTAACAAAGTCGATATAACGACGAGAGAAAAAGAAGAATTAGCGACCTAACAATTGCCGGATCGCAATCCTGAGCGCAACGCTGAGCGACCGACCGACAACAAACTCGCCGTACCATGCGCGTCGGTGGCTCTTTTTATTTAACGCGCTGCTTTTTACGCGTCGTCGTTCACGCACTGCGATTGTCCGCATAAATCAGACGCAGCAACGAGAAAAGGTGCAGAAAAGAAAGCCGCGCGCGCGATTCTTTTAATTAAACTTCAAGCATATGCCTGTCTCGCGTGGATGCAAATTTAAAAGGCGATAAGGCGGCAAGCAAGTTGGCGCAATCAAGTTTTTCTTTGGCGGAAATCCGATAGCCGGGACTGGCAGATTTCAGCGAACGTTCAAGCAATCGCTACTTTCTGTCTGTGTAAGGATGTGTGTGCGTGTGTGTATATGGGTGTATCGGCGCACGTGTGTGGGTAGGCGATAACTACTACCATTTTCGGATTCTGTTTAGATTTAACTTCCCGAAGAAATGCATTCTCGCGGACCTCGCCGAAGTGCGGTCGCCTTCTGCCTCTTTTTCGTTTTTTCTTTTTTTTTTTTTTTTCTTTGCGACTCGGAGAATCCACTCCGTGGATTTTCATATTTCGCATTCCGTTTCGTCACGCCAATAACCGATGCTGAGGTCGAATTACGCAATTCTCTTTCTCTCTCTCTCTCTCTCTCTCTCTCTCTTTCTCATTGCATATTTGAACTGCTGTAAATTAGATAAAGGAAGCACTAGTGCCCCGTCGTCAACGTAAACAATGTAACGCTGCGCAAACGCGCTCGATCACAGTCAGGCGGCTGTTCTTACCAGCGGTGAATCTTATAACATTCAAACCATCAGTCGCGGTTATCGATGACGGCCTAAACAATCGTCTTCTCCCGACGATTGTTCCGATCCACGGGGAACCCGATTAACCGCGGTCGCGCGCCCCGCGAGAGCCGCACGCTATGCAACTCACACTTTCGCATGATCGAAAGTAAAATCGGCGAGCATAAAACGCGTTCCTCCGCGGGGGAAGTAGAGGGGGGAGGGGGAATACTCTCTCGTGTACTTTCGTCAGTCGCGGGCATTTCGATCGCGGGGAACGCGTTCTGATCGGGACGGATGGGACCGAATTCGGTAACTCTTAAGCCCTGAATAAGAGACAGATACAGGTGTATCGAGTTAAGAGCGTAAATGATAAAAATTAGAAGCGCGACAGATTCGTTTCCCGCCGCGTTATCTCGTTACCCGCCATTACTATATTCAACGTCGTCGGATCATCATGACGCGAAGCGGCCGAAAGAAACGTCCGATTTTTCGGTAGGGAGTTTTTGCAAATACCGTCTCTCAGACACGGTAAACGTCGATCGCGAATGCTATTGGTCGCGTACATCGCGACGTTATTTCTCAGCGAATAACTCAGCGTTCACGATTTACGTGTTCATCCGTATATCCGAGAGACCGAGAGAGTTGCAAAAACTCCCTAATAACGACCGTAACGTTCGTCTGATCGCGTTTGGTCGCGACGATAGAGACGCGCTCCGGAAACGGTACGTGCAAGTATGAAATCGACCGCGCGGGTGCTCGCGGAGGAAGAAATCGGCGATCGTTAACACCGCGCCGCAGAGAGACGGAGAATGAGAGGCGGAGCGAACGCAAAAGACCGCCGGTCGGCTTCCTCGGCCGCGAGAGAGCTAGACTTTAAAGCTGGTCCGGTTCTCCGGCGAGGGTCGTGGCGCGCGTCGTTAAAGAGAACCTCGAGACGACGAGCGTCGGACAGGCGCGCGCTCGAGATACCAACCTGGACGGGGTCCAAGAAGACGCACACGCATACCTAACGAACATCGATAGTGGGGAGAGAAGTCTCGATGGAGATTCACCGTGACCGAAAGACTGTTTCTCTCCCTACCTCCCTCTCCACTATCTCAACCGCATGCGTTCCTCTCTATCTCTCTGTCTCTCTCTCTCTCTCGCTCGCTCTCTCCTTCACTCCCTTGCTCACTCTTGTTCTTTCCTTCTTTCTCGCTCGCTCTCGCTCTCTCTCGCTCTCTCACTCTCTCTCTCTCTCTCTCTCTCTCTCTCACTCTTACTCTCTCCGCCTGTGTCTCCGTCTTTCTCTCGCCGCCACTACTGCGTTTGGTAAAACTCACCGGATCTCGCAGCCGGGCGGCAGCCTGCTGGATCATCAACGGGGCATGTCGACGACGTCGGGTCGGCCGGCCGAGTCCCTGCCGAGGCAGCGCGTATCGATCGATCTCCTCGTGCGCGAGAGCGTCAACGGGAGCGAGGCCGAGCGAGCGGGCGATCCTCGGGATCGGCGTCGCGACGCAACACGCCGCGTCGCGTCGCACCGCACCACACCGCGCCGCGCCGCGCTGCGCCGCGCCAAATCGCGATCGCGATCGCGATCGCGCTCGAGGACACGCCGCGTGAGCGCGCACGCGCACCGTCGATGAAGGACGACGACGGCGGCGGCGGCGACAGCGCCGGCGGTGGCGGCGGCGACGAAGAGTCGCTGCTGTTAGCGAGCGTGCGAGCGCCGGGTCGCCGGCGATGGGAGTACCGTCGTCGTCGTTCGTCGTGTCTCTCTCTCTCTCTCTCTCTCTGTCTCCTCTCTTTCTCTCTTTCTCTCTCTCCCTCTCTCGCTCGCTCGCTCGCTCGCTCTCTTGCTGCTCTCAGCCGTTCTCCAGAACGCTACTGGCGAACGACGTCAATGGTCCCGCGCGCGCTCGCGCGATCGATATCTCCCTAAGCACCGATACGACGACGGCGGCAAGCACCCCCGCGGCCGCTCGTTCGCGGCGGTCGCGTACCGAGAGACACCGGGAGAGAGAGATGGAAAACGAGATCGCGGGACCGCGCGACTCCGCCGATCAAAACAAAACTTTCCGGACTGCTGCTGCTGTTGCTCGTGCTCCTCCTCCTCCTTCTCCTCTTCTTCTTCCTCCTCCTTCTTCTTCACCTCCTCCTCCTCCTCTTTCTTTCCTCGTCGCCGGATATGCGGGGATTGTCGCGAGAGAGACTCGGTGCGCTCGGGAACACTGATTCGCGTCGTCGGTGCTAAATATCACGTTGAGTCAACAACGAAGGAACGAACGAGCGAGCGAATGAATCAACTAACGAACCAACAGGCACCACGGCTCCTCTCTTTCTCTTCCTCTCTGTCTCTCTTTCTCTGTCTCCCACGTTGTTATTGTCTCTCTATCGGCGATTTTTCTCTTTGGCACACTCTCTCCGTCGGACTCGACTCCACTTCTTCTTCGTCCACTCTCGCTGCTTCTGTTCCCTCTCTTCTCTCCCGTCTCTCTCGCTCTCGGCTCGCTAAGCAGCAGCAACGAGACACTCTCGATGTGGTCCCGCACACGCGAGACGCTCAGCGCTTTCTTGCGGTTCGTCGGCGACGAGCCGTTTACGCGCCGTCGCTTGGCCGACGTTCCTCACGTCACGGCTCGCATCGATAAACGGAGGAAAACCTATCGGCGACGAACGCGAATTTACTCGGAGTCGAAAGCAGCAATCCCGTCGTCTCTCTTAGCGATTCCGTTTCGTCTTTCGTTCTCTTTCTTTCTTTCTCTCTCTCTCTCTCTCGCTCTGTCTTTCTCTCTCTTTCTCTCTTCGCCTCCTTCACCTTCGCCGTGAATCACTCGCGAAAGGGTGTACGATTATTTATAGGGGCGTATAGGTTAATAACGTGTCGCGGCGTGTCGTGAATTATTCTTAGGTCGTCGTGCGTGCGTGCGTGCGTGCGTGCGTGCGTGCGTGCGTACATGCGTGCGTGCGTGCATGCGTGCACGAGTACGCCCGCTCTGTCCGTCCGTCGCGCGCGCGGTTAGATAGGTTAGCTTTTATCCACGACGTGGTCGCGGGGACTAGATGCGTTGACTAGATGCACGGCGAGGGAGCGTCTTTCTTAAAATATACTTTTCACGCGTGACGACGACGACGACAACGACAACGACGGCAATGACGACGATGACGACGACAACGACGACCAGCGAAGCGAAGACAGCGGCGACGTAAGTTCCGACGGCGTAACACGCACGGACGGCACTGCTTCTCCTCTACGCTGCCAGAGAATATTCAAATTTAGACACGCGTCGTCTCTTCACGACGGCGAGTGCTGCCCTGGCGCACACACAGCGACGACGACGACGACGGCGACGGCGACGGTAACGGTGGTGGCGGCGGTGGCGGCGGCAGCGACGGCGACGGCGACGGCGGCGGCAGCGGCGGTAGCCGCTCGCGGTGAGCTTGCCGTGAGGACGGTTAAAAAACCGGGGCGGTCGCGCGCGCTTCGACCAGTTCGCCCCGAGTTCGCGGTCGAGCCTGAAATAAAGATTTGAGGAAGTCGCGTTGAGAACCGAGCGAGAGAGTGTGCGTACATACGTGCGTGCGAGCGGGCGAGCGAGCGGCTGGAGGAGAAGCGCGCGCGGGAGTAAGAAGGAGCGATAGGGACAGAGTGAGAAAGAGAGAGGGAAAGAGAGAGAGAAGCGACGTGAGCGAACGAGCGAGAAGGGGAAACGAGTCCCCGCGGCTGGCAGTCGTGTACCAGTCGGTCCACCTCGCCTCTGAAGCTCGCCTCGACGACTCGAGATACGTCGCTGCGTCGTGCTCGCTCATTGGTCTATAACAGTGCCGACGTCAACGACCGCCGGCCAATCGCATCGCGCGGCGCGCGCGCGCCATCTCGCGCCGTTCGTCACTGGCTCATCGCTGGCTTGGCGTGTAGCCGCGTCCTTGTCGCGCTCACAGCGCGCCGTCGCGTGTCCTCGCAGCTGGTCGGCGTAGCGCGGCGCGTGCGCAATGCGTCGCCTCGCATTGGCAGACGGACGGAACCGAGCGGCGGCGCGCCGCTGAGCTCTCCGCGCGTGAGAGACGGTCCGAAGTTTTGATGAGCGCGCGCGCTGCCAAAAATTCGTCGCTACGTAAGAGTTCGTTTTTCGTCCTTTCTGCCGGCGCGTCGACGAATTATACGGTGAGATCTTTTGCAGTCTGATCGGCGGTCGACCTCGTCGCTCGCTCTCCAACATAATCTTACACACGATATGCGCGCGAAGGTGCGACGAATGAATAAACGTTCGTAAGAACGAGATGCATGTGTGCACGTTGGAGGTAGAATAATGCCTAAAGCGCAGATTTCTCAGTCACTAATCGTGCTCGAGCGCGCGCGAGGATGTTGGTTGCGTCAGCAACGACGACGGTATATCAGATCTTCGACTTTTGTCTTCATGCTTAACTTTCCGCACACATTCTCTCTCTCTCTCTCTCTCACACACACACACACACACACACACATACACACACACACACCCATACTCACTCGGGCTGTTAAACTGTCTGGCATGGTTCAAAGTCAAAAGGCGCTCAAACATGTAGATACGACGACGGGTCCGAAAAAGTATCGAGACCGGAACTGGGAAAGGCGTATTATCGACGCCCTCCGGTAGTCCGGTGCTCAGCACAGAATCACGTCGATGGACTTTAAACAACAATCCGAGATTTCGCACAATCGTTTTCGACTGTGGTTGTGTTACAATATTCATTGCCAGCACTGAAAATCTATAATATACGTACTGGCAGTGAATTTTGGAACACAGCCTGTAATTCGCAAGTTTGCGACGGCGCACGTATCGCACGATCGTTCACCCGTAAAGCGCGAACGATACTCGGTAAGCAGCCGACGCGCTTGACGCCGCGCGCTGTATGCAAACCGCGTCCTTAGTAGACGTCTTCATTCGTCAACGTTCTAAACGCGCGAAAGTGAGGCATTATCAATGACGATTAGCGCCACGTCCGCGCGGCGCAAACAGCGGTCGTCCCGCTTCCGTGCGACCTGCCGTCTAAGAATTCAGTTCTCACACGACGTGGGGATTTACGTGGCTCCGAGGCGAAAGGAAAAAACGCGCGCGTTCCACGGTCGAGGCGAGAAGAAGAGACTTGGCGTATCGCGAGAAAAAGCTGATTATGAAGCAAAGTTGACGGCGAGATTACCAATCGCCCATGCTGCCGCCGTTCTGCGGTGGTAAGAGAGAAAGAGAGAGAGAGAGAGAGAGAGAGAGAGAGAGAGAGAGAGAGAGAGAGAGAGAGAGCACGTATGTGTGATAATGCGCGATAGAGAGACAGAGAGACGAATAAATAGTGCGAGAGAGAGAGAGAGAGAGAGAGAGAGAGAGAGGGAGGGATGGATGGCAAATGTACTTCAACGCATGCATTGGCGTCAGTGCGCGATTTGGCCGGCGAGAGAGGCCGCGTGTTTACGCAGAGAAGTAACATCTTTACACTTTATTAATATTTCGCCCGCCAGAAATAACGGCGGTATGGTTCAAGAATCGACCTACGTTTTATACGGACTTGCCGCATTATAAAGTGTGTGCGCGCCCGAGAGTCGACGAAAATAACAATTGTGTTATAGACCGGCCGCGCGCGAACGCAGCAAACTAAACTCATATACACACACACACACACACACGGCAGCCGCGGCATGCATATGGACGGTTCTATTTAAGGCGTTATGCCATATCCATACGCTCGATCTTTGCGTAACTTTTAGGAAAGCGCTCTTTCCTCTCTTTCTTTCCTTCTGCTTCCTCCGCCAGCGTCCCCGACGGATACGCGACGAATCGATCGCGACGTGAGATTATGGCCGCGCGCATCTGTGTGTGACTCGCGCTGCGAACAATTCGATATCTCAGTCTTTGCGAATGGCTAATATCGAGAGAGGTTAGT
Source organism: Harpegnathos saltator (assembly GCF_003227715.2). Lineage (NCBI taxonomy): Eukaryota > Metazoa > Arthropoda > Insecta > Hymenoptera > Formicidae > Harpegnathos > Harpegnathos saltator. The sequence goes on from NW_020229912.1 coordinate 291,938, forward strand.
TTGGGTCAAAAAATTAATGTGAAATATTATCGTTATGTACACACAGAGTCGCGGTGGCAGAGAGGCCACGATGTTTGCTCCAATCAATCGCAGAGCGCATCTAGCGCTCGCTAAAAAGACCTATCTTCTAAGAATCGTTAAAAGGCAAATTTTTCTATCGGATAACACGGTTATATTACGAAATTCACTGAAAAACAAAATGTCGTAACCTTTCTGCCACTGATTACATTATGTCGTCATCGCGACGCGCGGGATAAATGGGATATTAATATTTACGAGCTTGAGAAACGCACGTTTCTTGAATCTTCTTGAAAAATATAACCCCCGGTTCGATATCTTGGAGAGAGAGAGAGAGAGAGAGAGAGAGAGAGAGAGAGAGAGAGAGAGAGAGAGAGAGAGAGAGAGAGAGAGGGAGAGAGAGAGAGAGAGGATAAAAGGTAAAACGACGAGATTCTTGATCGGTCTGATGACAAGAGGAGGCGAGGGGCGTGCGCGGTGCGATCTAAAATCGCCCGTTGACAGAATTTTCGAAGCTGCGATTGACATCCAAAACCAATGTCCTCCCGATTTCCACCGGATGCATTCGAAATTGACGTCGATTTGCTAAGACGATATCGAGTATTGCGGTTACACGTCAGTCGAGAGTCGCCGACACTCGCAGTCCATCTGTCGACCGATAGTACACGCTGGGTTAAATGTTGAATCTGTCGCGACAAATATATAAATTCTCGAAATATCCTCTCATACATCCGACCGTCTGTGTGGTCAGATTTCTCGCGGACACGAGAGTCGTTAGCATTTCCGAATCGCTCGGACAGCCGAAGAATCGTGACTTCCTTCGATCCGTTTCTGCTTTCATTGAGACAGACAGCGCGGGGCAAAAGCGCGCGCGCGCGCGAGAGAGAGAGAGAGAGAGAGAGAGAGAGAGAGAGAGAGAGAGAGGGAGGGAGCTTCCTCTGCAACTCTGCGACTGATATTACGATAAATCTCGACGGATGGGACTGATATTATGACAGATATTACGATAGATGCCTGAGATTATGCGCGTCCACACCTTTAACCGCGCGTTTGCACAACACCTCAATCACCTCCCTCCCCCGCGATGTATTTCCGAACACATTCGACGTCCACAATAAGAAAGCCAGCCTCTCTCTGTCGAGTACTCGGAAGTAGGGATGTTCGAAAATATTTTCGAACGTCGGCGTTTAAAATATCGATTAATGAAAAAAATTGACATGACATGGATTATTTTTCAAAAAAAGAAAAAATCTTTTTACCGATATTCTCAGTATTACTAAAAATCCTCTTAAAGGATCTTATACACTGAACGCGACTAGCGACGAGTGCTATGAGCGATGTCTAATGAGAGTTCTGCTTTGAGAAGAAAGAGCTTTTATTTCTTCTTTAAAACAGAACTCTCCTTGGATATAGCTTATTGTTCGTGGCTAATCGCGTCAGTGCGCGAGATCTTCAACTCGGGATCTCATTTGATGAGAGAACTAATTTTGGGAAGATAAGCGCTCTCATTCGGTAGCGTTCCGAAACTTATCAATCAAAACCGAACAACCCTATTGTCCATGACTGTACAATAGATGTAGTAAACTTTAAACCTTAAGAAATTAACCAATCCCAATCTACTTTTACAAAAATTATCGACTGTAGTTGGCCAATTTCTTAAGACTTAAAGCTCGCTACGCCTATTGTAGATCCGGAATTAACGTTCGTGAATTTCGTTTACCGTATCTGAAAGACGATATTACAAAAATCCTCTATTAAAAGAAAAATAAAAATAAAAATTGGTACCGAATTGGTTGAGAAAACAAAATCATCGATTAATTGAGCAAAGACAAGATCATCTGGAAACATGGATTAATTGAAAACAAACTATCGGTTCTTTCGATTAATCGATGAAAATCAGCCAACCTTACTCGGCAGCGAGTGCTCTCATTGGACACCGGCTGCGCCACGAGATGCATCGGAAAAAACGACGTTCAGACCACGTTCGCTCGGTTGGCGAACGCTTCGAGCCGCGTCATGGCGGCGGAAAAGCGCGCGACTTTCGCGACCAAGAGGCCTTACGAGAAGAAGCGGAGGATGAAGTCGTGTATTCGCGTCGGACATTCGTCGCGACGTGCAAAAGTCGCGCTCGCGACCGGGTCTCCGCGGTTGCCTTCGCTTGCTGTCGATATTTAACGAATTATCGCCGGTACAGGGTAAATATAAATCTACTCCAGGTCGGATCGTCATGTATTATGCATGAGCTGCAATGTAGCTGTCCCCCTACAGAGGTCGGATAACCTAACCCGGTGGAGGAGAAGCGAGTGTTCAATATGTCCTGGCCTATCGATCTCCGGCCGAGCGAGCGCGAGAAGACACGAGGAACGGAAGACGGATAAGTAATTAATAAGGCCTAAAATCGGCCCGGATCGTCGACGATGATTATTCGCGCCACGTAGAGCACACGTAGACACGCGAGGGCGACGCCGCGGTGTGATCGCGCATGCCGGCCGACGCGAGGTTGGTGCAGATAGGTTAATCAAGCGAGCGAATCGCGATTGTCGCGGTTGCTGTAAACCCGAGAGAGACAGAAGCAGACCTCCTCTGCATGCGTTTTTCGAGCACGGTCGAGTAAGAGGTGCATGAGAAATTCTCTCTCTCTCTCTCTCTCTCTCTCTCTCTCTCTCTCTCTCTCTCATGCCGATCTGGTACAACATACTCAGATCGATCCAGCGGCAAACTTTTAGCGGCAAACGTGTTGCGTAACTAAATTATTAGAATTCTCTAATCGTGGAGATCGGTAATTTCTTATCTTTTCCCGATATCTGGCGCGAGCCTAAAATTATTTGCTCAAAGTTACAGTACGAAAGAAATGTCGAAGAGCTAACAAGGGAGATGGTCCACATCTTCTCCCCCCTCTCATCATCAATCCCATTTATCGCAAGCTTCGTTTCAAGTTACATCGATGGGCCAAAATATCGAGGGGCGAACCGCGAGAATCGCAAGGAATCAATACGTGCTCGCGAATAATCACGCGTCTTCCCCAGCATCCGATCGTACTCGACTCGGCGAGCGATTGGTCGGCAACACGATGAAACGTGCCGATACTTTTCTGATGCAAAAATTCCGGCTACAATCTAAGAAAAATTCATTGCGCAATGGCGGATAGTCCCAAGGCTGTATCGCGCGACGCCACGCATATTGCTTCTTTCGTTCGCGCGCGCACACACACACACACACACACACACACACACACACACACACACGTGTGTGTGTGTGTGTATTTGCGAGAGAGTGACGCGGGGAGAGAATATTGAAAAATAATGTGAAGCCGGCGGCGCTCGAACGAACAGGGATATTTAATTAAGCGGCATAAGTTATGCATGGCCTCCGTGCGAGATAGAGCGGAGCAATGCGCGCGCGCGCGCGCCGCCATTTGATGAGATCGAATCGCGTGCGCTCTCCGCGCGGTTAAACCGCAGTGACACGTCCGCGCGGAAAATATACCTATCCATTCAGCTGGATATGACAAATTAAAAGGGAAGTGCGAGAATAATGGATCGCGAGCGAGCGAGAACTCGGTTATGAGGCGCATTCGAGAGGAACCGCGTGAGAAAAATATATCGGGCCGCGCCCGATATACCGTTCGCTCCGCTCGATCGATCATTCTTTCGTAGCGGATTTTACAACGAGCGACTATTATTTTAGCGGGACATCACTATTTTGATACGACCGCTGCTCGTCGGGACGTTGTTCGCGCGCTCAGTAGAGAGAGAGAGAGAGAGAGAGAGAGAGAGAGGAGAGAAAAGATAGAGCGTTGGCCGGCTAGCCGGTTACCTCGCCGTCATCTCTCGCATCGTCTATCTATTAATCCTCCTCGGTGTTCCCACCCAAAAATCTCGGCAAACCTAAAATTATACTCTGCGATCGAAATCGATTAGCTGCGCTGCCATATGCATGCATGTATCGGCGCGCGCGTCTGTGGACGACCTGCGCGCGGGTAATTTTGGTGCCGCGTCAATAAAAGCATTTGCGCTGGAAAATTTCACGAGACTTCGTTTCGTGAAATTTCGCGCGACCTCCTCGCCGCCGCTGCCTCCGCCGTCGTCGTCGTCACTGCGAATTCGTAATCAACGTGTCGCGAAAATTCGGCTCGGCTCTCAGGTGATATCGCTGATGTTCTCACTCGCGCGCTCATTTTCTCTCGCTCTCGCTCACGCCGAGGAAGAAACGTCTACTTGACTAATCACTCGACTAATAACTTGACTAATTACACCGCGAAGTGCTTATACAGTCAGAAGACCGTATAGTAGTTTTTCGCTCGATCTGTACGTCGTTCTGCTGCTATTTTTGCTGAACGTCAAAACATATCGCGTCAAAACGGTATCGCGAAGTAACGTTATACGAAGTGCTCTTGTAGTAAAATTAACAATCTTGTTCTTGCTCGATGTATGTGTGATTTCGGAGTTGAGCGACGCGATAACGTAGATAGCCCATGATCGTCGGTGCGAAATTACAAAAATGGAGCGCTAACACCCCGTGCGATACCGGTGAGGTTACGTAAGCTCTATTTTTTGCACACCTATTGTATGAAATATATCCCATCCGTCAGAATTATATGATGTCTCGTCTTCAGGGAGGAGGACAGAAATGGTCGTTTTATCATCCGTAATCTCGTTAATTGCTATCTTGGCTCTCAGAAAGCGCGGATCCATTGTAAATAAGCGGTCTCGATACATGTTTCATACAAGCGCTTCCTCACGATTCTGGTGCATTTCGTTCGCCCGTCGCGCGGATAATTTGCCCTAATAACTGCTCTTCGTAATTTCTCTCTCCCCCCCTTCTCTCTCTCTCTCTCTCTCTCTCCCTCTCTTTCTCTTCCTCTCTCTTTCTTCCTCGACCGCTCTTATTCTCCCGTTTGTAACTCGAGCCTTTTCTCGGTCAAACAGCCGACAGTGCTAAATGACCGCGTAGAAAAAAGCCGAGAGATAGCGGCCGCACAAGGGAGAAATGCTGTGAGGGGTGCGCAGAGAGAGAGAGAGAGAGAGAGAGAGAGAGAGAGAGAGAGAGTGCAGGTCGGAAAGGGGAGAATCGGAAGAGAAAGCAAACGAAGGGTGAAAAAGAGAAAGCGAGGAAACGGGTAAGAGACGGCCGAGCGCCGATACCTTAGCACTGTAAAAGGGATGCCGGGGGCCCTCGTGATCTCCTTTTGCTCGACGGTGCGAAGGAAAAACAATGAACGTAACAAATACCTTCCGACCGGTAGGATCGATAACAATATCGGGGCGATATGGTATAGTCGCATCCCTCTCGCTATTCCCACTCCTCCCTTCAGCAGCCCCCGCTATCTGACGTCCCTTCTCTCTCTCTCTCCCTCTCCCTCTATCTATCATTCTCGCGCGCGCACGTGTATACAAGCACTCTTTCTCTCTCTCTCTCTCTCTCTCTCTCTCTCTCTTGCTCTCTTTCTCCCACCCTCTCTCTCTCTCTCTTTCTCTTGCTCTCTTTCTCTCTCTCTCCTTCCCTCTCTGTGTCTCTCGGTCTCTCGTTCTCCATCTCTCGCGCTCTCCCACCATCGAACTCGCACGGCAGAGGCAACCGACGGCAGCAATGATATTAAATTCTTCAGGAAAATCTAGGAAAGTCCATCTTCATTATCGGATGAACTGCGCTTAACCGTGTGACCTGGTCGATCGGGCGGCGAATCGAAAATAGCAGCGCATCGAAAATGATGGGGAGCGAGACAGTTTCGCGAAACGAAAATAGACGTCGGACAACCGGTTCTTGAAACCCGAAGCTGCAAAGCTGAAGTTATCCTTCACGTGCGATCGTCATTTCGCGCGCACGGCGATCGATCCCCGACGTATCCTGCCGGTAGTACCTGTGGCATTATCAATTAACGCTTATATTTCAACGGGATAATTTGTCGCCGGACGATATGACGAGCCGCCGTGTTGTACGAGCGGAGACGACACGCGCGCAGGTGAATTTCCGATACCTTGGTCTCTCTCGAATAATTTTCACCTCGCCGAATTGCAATAATTAATACGTCCTCTCCGAAAATAATAGAATTTGAAGAATTTCACGCTCGAGACTCGATGTTTGGCCTCAACTAAATAAAAGGAGTTCTCGCGATCTCGTTATCCGAGATGGATTCCGACGCGAATTAAACGCGCGATAAGTATAGAATCGTCTGTCATACAAGCCCCGAGAGATCCTGAAGTTCGAGCTGGATCTTCAAAATAATCCCCGTCGCCCGTCTCGACAAGGAAACCGAGTCGATTTGTCGTGGTTTGCGTCATGAGCGATCTCTAGCTGTAACATGCTATTCCAGTCGAATATCATCCGAACGCGACGCCAAACGGTCAATCGCGCGAAATGCGTCCGAATTGAAACTGGAAACCGTCAGTAATAACCATCGGTCGTGCGCACAATCGGCGGTGAAAAGAAGAAAAGATCACTTTTCTCATTCCGGTACTTCGAAACAGATGCGAATCGCGTGCGATCGTCCGACACACATGAAAAAGGAAAAGAAAATATCGCAAGTCCTTCGCAAGAAAGAAACGACATAGCGAAATAATTGCAGTCGGAGATCGTCGCTGCTTATCTTAAATCAAGAAAAATGTAGTCGAAATTTGTGCGATCGAAGATCTTTCATCTCGCGTTCGGACGCGATAAAAACCTGAGGACATTACGTTTTACTATACATACGACATGGCGCGGCGAGGAGGAGGAGGGGGGGGGGAGATCGGAAAGAAATATCCCGAGACTGCCGCTAATTCGGACGGCGATTTATCGCGAACGTATCGCGACTTTCCGATATTTGAAGCTATCTCAGGTCGCCTCACCTCGCGCACATCCTTCACAGGGAAACAGATCCATCGGTCGGGTAACTCGATGAAACGTAATTTTTAAGCAGCAGTCGCGCGCACCGTCGCGCGACTGATCGTGAGATATTTCCACGAAGATATTTCGAGAAGGGGGATTATAAGCCGAGCGGGCGAGTAAACGCACACGAATCAGGATAATTGCTTAAATCCGGGAGCGGATGTGGCGCGCGATACGCGCGAAATGTCACAATGATTATGTCGCGCTGTACATTCGAGGTGACAAACTGACGAGATCCGGAGAACACGCTCGTCGATGTACGGACAAACACGCCGAGGCCAAACGAAATTCTCGTCGCTCGAAAAACTCGGCTGCTAAACGCGGACGAGCGCGAAGGAAAGCTGCCGTGTGAAAGTTGCACGCGATACAAGACGACATTATCATCGTCCACCGTGGAGTTCGCCGTACACGTAGGAAAAATGCATTGTTGCGTGAACCAAAATTTTGTTGTAACAACAAAATAATTTGGTTAAAATATGCCCAACAAAACTGTTTAGTTCGTGTAAACAAATATCTTGTTTGATTACGGTTAGTTCGTATAACGTAATACTTTTGCTGTAGCAACCAAAAAGCTTTAACTATATGAATTTTGTTAAAAATACTATAATTCTTTCTTAATATGTGAAATCTAAATTTTAGTGCACAGAAAGACAAAACAGTATCCATCCCGCATTATTTGAGTTTATGTAAAATAATATTTCGTTATTATGTAATTTTTATGAATGAAATTACTGAAATGCTTAATTTTTATATATGAAGCTTAAGAACAAACTCATTTCCAGGTCCAGCAGAACAAAGCAGAAAAATATATTTAGTTGGGACAACTAAATATTTTGTTATATAAAACAAGATATTTGGTTGCTATTCAAAAATGCCTCAACTAAACAGTTTTGTTAGAGATACTAAATTTTTTTTTCTAGTGTAGCGACATCTTTTTTTATAGCCCTCGTTAAGCATACGTGCACCGTTAGAGACGTCTCAGTCACAGCTTTCTCCTTACGATTAGCCCTTTTTACTAGCGAAACCGGACTTTTATAGAGCAGTTCGCTCGAAGCAGTTAGACAATTCCTACGTCAGATGTGACTCGATTTCTGTCCAATTTCTCGCGCGACACATCCCGTAACCCCGGTAACCCTTCTTCGTTCTTTCTAATCGATTTCTTCGCAACGTATGCATACCGCGCGATGAACCTTCAATGAATGTTCCGCGAGAACTCGAGATCGCCGGAATCACCGCTCGACCGCGATTTCCGCCCGTTTGCTCTCTCTCTCTCTCTCTCTCTCTCTTCGTTGACTCGTCATTCGTCAAATCGGGGATTCCCCGGCGACAAAGTCGGCCATTAATCGATCGAAATCCCGCTTCACCGCTGATGATGAAGTCGAGCAAACCGCGACTACGCACAATCGGTTACTTTGATCCGATCGCTAATTAATCCCATCGGTCGTATTCACAAATACATACACATGACGAAGGATTTTAACTCGTCGATTAGCTGAAGATATATTTTTAATCGACTAATGGCCCTGACACTGGCGTGTTGTCGCCGCGGATTCCGCGAGTCATCGCGCAAGCGTCTTTAGCGTTATCCGTGTCCAAAGAATGAACGTTCAAACGGGTTAAAGGCCGGGGAAGGAAAAGCAGCACCCTCGCCCCCCCCCCTCTCTCTCTCTCTCTCTCTCTCTCTCTCTCTCTCTCTCATTCGCTCGTCGCCTCTTCGCGTCCTTATAGACGCGGTGTCTGTCACGAGGCTCTCCTCCTTCCGCAGGAAGGCAAAGAAACTTCGACTTCCCGCGAGAGGCAGTGGAGCCTACCGAAGGTTTGTGTCGAACGAAAATACCAGGTGGCGACCATACCTCGCGGCCCCCGGTCCGAGCAACGCCGCTTACTAACGACTCTATCTCTCCCGCTCCCGCTGACCCCCCTCCACCTTCACCCCCGCGCCCGCGACACTCGGGCGAGTCAAGACGGGCGTCTGTTGCCACACCGGATATCCGTTCACCCTGCCTGCCGCCGTCTCGACATCCAAGAGACATCTTGCTCCTCACGGCGGGCGAGGCTGAGAGAGAGAGAGAGAGAGAGAGAGAGAGAGGGAGGGCAGGAGACGAGCGAGGGAGAGAAACTCACCGAGGGTAACGGAGGGAGTTTTGACGAGACGATATATTGTGGGCGGAATGTTCACATATTGGCCGGTAACGCGAGAACGTTTCGCGTCCAGAAGCCGCGTCTGCCTACGTTTAACCCTTCGGTCGCATTTAGCGCGGCGATATGCAATAGCGGGTCGACATCGAGCGGGCGAATCGCCGGTAAAATGTCACCTCGTCGCCTCCGGCGCGCCGACGACAATGCGGACGACGGATGTTATTGGGTGTTATCGCGCAGCCCGCACCCGTAACGCCAGCGAGCTGACGCAATCAGCGAAGGGGATGGTTTTTTTCATATGACAAATAAATATGAGAGCTCGCCCGAGGCTTCACTTTCAGGAGGGATTTTCCCCGCCGCGGCGCGAATTGCGCGCGATCGCCGCCATTAGCGTTTTGCGTTATAAATCTGTTCGGGAGAATCGCGCGTACGCGAGACAGCGGTGACATTTTTGCCGAGAGCGTCGTATCTTGTTAATGATGACAAAATTACCGTTACTTGTATCCGTCGGATATTATTAATATTGGCACTCAAGTTAGAACCTCATGCCGATATTACAGCGATCAACTAATAATGCATTCAGCTGCGTCATGTAACTGGTAATTGCTATGCAGCAATCTTTTTCTCTCCTCGCCGCGGCACAGCGTGGTACAGAGTGTCCCGTACTTTCGCGATTTCGTCCGACGAGGGTACGCTGGTAAGCTGGTAAAACCGCGTAACAGCTACATATCCCGGACCGAACAGAAAGCCGAAGTGCTGACCTTCCGCTCACGCGAAAAAGAAGACTCCCCCGAAGAGGGGGGCGAGGAAACTTGCTCGAGAAATAGCGAGGAAAGCGACTCGGGGAAAGATCGCCCGACGACGGCGAATGTCCTTTTCGGGCGAGCTAAATTCGCGAGGGGATGAGGCCATGGAGTTGCAAGCGGAGGCGGTTCTCCCGGCGATGTTGCTCATTTCGTGCGTTACGCGAAAGAACAATGTGGCTGTTTCTACTTGGCGCTGCTCGAGCGCTTTTAATGATACTTCAATGTGAAAGGTATGACAGTCGTATGAAGTCGTATCGCGAACCAGCCGGGGAACGGGAAAAATCGAGAGACAGAACGAGGTGACGGCTATGAATGCGCGACATTATATCTATGCAGGGTGTACAAGCAGAGCGCCGCCGCCGCCGGCCGCCGCCCGCCCGCCGGCAGCGTCCAGCGTAAACGTTCGCGCGAATCGATACTGAATTCGACTTGACGATCGTGGCTGTCCCATTGGATCGGCGATTCAATGAGAGATTTCTATAGACTTCTATATTGTACACACACTAGGAAAAAAAGATTTAGTATCTGTAGTAAAACTGTTTAGTTGAAGCATTTTTAATGGCAACTAAATATCTTGTTTTATATAACAAAATATATTTAGTTGTCTCAATTGAACTCTGTTCTCTGAACCAAGTGATTTTGTTCTTAGACTTTATTATATATAAAAATTAAGCATTTCAGTAATTTCATCCATAAGAATTACATAATAATGAAATATTATTTTACATAAACTAAAATAATACCCAATGGATACTCACTCTTTTGTCTTTCTGTGCACTAAAATTTAGATTTCGTATATTAAGAAAGAATTATAGTATTTTTAACAAAATTCATTTAGTTAAAGCTTTTTGGTTGCTACAATAAAAGTATCACGTTATACGAACAAACCGTAATCGAACAAGATATTTGTTTGCAGGAACTAAAACAGTTTTGTTGGACATATTTTAATCAAATTACTTTGTTGTTACAACAAAATTTTGGTTCACGCAACAATACATTTTTTCTAGTGCAGAGACTTCTATATTATACATTAGACCGATAACTGGTCTCTTTAACACGTCCCCGAAAAGTATGTATTAAAATTTCGCGCATGCGCATGCGCAAGCTCCCGAAAGGAATGCAACTGCACCGCATTTTTACTCCAGAAAATGTTAATATTTATCCAATATCTAATATTTTCTCTTGCGATGTCCCATTCAATGACTTATACTCAATGTTCGCACAAATATTAAATAATTTAAATAAATATTAATATTTTCCGGAGTAAAAATGTCTGTACGGCAAAAAAATGTAGTTACATGCCTTTCAGGACTTTGCAATGCGCATGTGCGCACGATTTTATATTTTACATAAGAGTCGCTTTTATATATGAAAACCAATGGAAGTTCTCAATGTAGCTTCTATATAGAAGTCTGTGGACGAGACGGGCTTTCAGTCTCGCGGGCGAACTTTCGGCCTTTCAACGGTGATTTTAGGTGCATTCTCGCGCGGGAATTTAATTTGTCGATTTGTGGTTACCGGGTGCGTCTGCGAAGGTCCGTCAGATCGCCGGCAATGACGCGAAGATGAGCCAGGCTTTTTGCAGAATCGGGCGATTGTTCGAGGAAGAAAGCCGCGTGGCGAAAAACGCGGATTGAACGTTTCCATCGGTGAGAGAAAATGCAAGCAACTTTCGCAGGTCTGCGATATTCACCGTAAGCCGCCCGAGCTCTCTCTCTCTCTCTCTCTCTCTCTCGCGCGCGCGCGTGTGCGGTTCTCCGTTCCTGCGTTTCTCGTTCTGTTTCCACGATCGACCTTCGAATAATTAACATTTAAATCGCACGCAGCGGCGGAGCTGCATCGCGTTTCGCGACCGTCGCGAAATGAACAAAAACGCGATACACGTGTCTCGGCGCATAATCGGCGCCATAGCAAAAATCATTGTGCGAGAGAGATGGATACACACTTAATTCAAAAATCCGCGCGACACGCGCGATAAAAGGACAACATGATGCAACACCCGCTTCTGTCATTATGTGCGCTTCTCATCCGCGTGGTTGTTTGACATTTCAATAGGGGGATTATACGAGAGTCCCATTGAGAGCTGGCGCAGCGCACGCTAAACATTGCGCGGCCGTTAAAACGCGCCGACTCACGTGCTCACCTGACGCTAACAACGTTAACAAGGGAACTAATCAGGCAGGTATCAAATAGACGAAAGAAGAACGCTCAGGAGCGCCGCGGATAATTGATTGGGCGATAAATTTCGCACAATAATTCGCAATAACGCGGAGGAGAAGAGCGCTCCCGCGCCGCGTGTCTGAAACGCGCTGCATGTATTATTGTATTGTATTCGAGCGACGAGCAAAGAAACGTCAGCGAGATAAGACTGCTAATGGCGGAGTAATGACTTGTCACGGCTTGTTGTCTTTCAGTAATTCAATGTTCGGTTGCGCGCGATATACAGTGTCGCGAGATCCGCGTCACACAGCCGAATGTGTGTGTATGTGTGTGTGTGTGTATATGTGTGTGTGTGCGTGCGAGTGCGATGTGTGTATACCACAGAAACACATGGTGCGATTACATTGTGTAATCTAGAAATGTTGTTCGCGCTACAATTTACTCGTTAATTACACTCGCAGCGGAATCGCTCTTGGAAAAATACACACACACACACAAGGATCGCGTTATCCGCCGATCCGCCGGCCGATCAAAGATATATGCATATGCAACATTCAGAGGCAACTTCTCACGCGCAAAATGGGGCGGGAGGCGGGAGGGGGTGAGTTGCGAAAAACACGAGGAAGCGTCGTGTTTTCGCCAACCGCGATCGCGAAAATTATTAATCGCCACGAAGAGTCGCGTAAACGGCCGACAGTCATCCGGGACGAGGCGCAGGAGGGTGGAGCGGATAGAGGGGGAGGGAGAGGAGAGGAGGAGAAGAGAAGAGCTTTCGAGAACCGCGAGTCTCCCACTTTGTCGTGAGCCAAAGCACAACCGAGCCCGCGCACATCCAAGAGGCCCGTCGGCTCGGGATCTTTCGGAACGTCTCGCGAAGTCGTTTCGCAAGCGCCTACGAATTCCCCGGAGCGCCAACGCGAAGTTCTCTCGTCAGGGTCTCGCGGTGCGAAAGCACGCTTCGGCCGTTCGGCCGCGTCGCGGCGCGTCGCGACGCGACGCACCGCGCACTTGGCACGACGTCAAAGGAAAAAGAGCGAGAAACGCGAGCGGACTTTCGGCATGAGGTCAGCCCAGCACGAGGCTACCCCCCCTCTCTCTCCCCCTCCCCCCCCGCTCGTCGCTGTGATTTACGAGAGATACTCGGCGGCTATCGCCGAGACAAAAGATCCCGCGCGCTGAAGGGCACGTCGCCGACCGGAGAGTGGCGCGAAGCTGCAGCGAGGATATTGGATGCGGAAACGAAAAAACCAGACGAGACGTTGATTATTGAATAACCCGAGCGAGTGCTATCGATCGCGGAGCGCGAGAGCGAGAGCGAGAGAGAGAGAGAGAGAGAGAGAGAGAGATCTATGCGGCCGAGCGAGCCGCAAATAGTCGCGCTCTCGTGAGCTTGGCTTTTCGAGTCATCACTCTTCATTTTGCCCTCGGGCTTCAAAAACTGCGATCCCCCCTCCTCCCCTATCACCTCTCTGTCTGTCTCGGTCTCTCTCTCTCTCTCTCTCTCTCTCTCTCTCGCTCGCTCGCTCGTCCCTCCGCCATCATACACATCCCGTGCATTTAGCAAAGCGCGCGCGCCGCTGTCGTTGCTATTTGTCGCCGCGCGACGTCAATAAAACGCGTCAAATTCAATTAAGTGATATCAGCATCTTGGAACTTGATCCGCGCTCTCTCTCTCTCTCTCTCTGTTCTCTCCTGGCCCGGCTCTCCGAACGCGCCGCTCACCGTTGTTCATTTGCATAGTCGTCGGGTTATGCAGAATTTCGATGAAAATGTCGCCGTTGACGCGCCGGATATGTTTCCGCGAGCAGATTCGCGCGGAAAAAAGGGGGGACGGGGGGAGGAGAAAATAAACTACGGCGGCAGAGCCGTGAGATCGGGAAACGTCATGAATCGTTAAACAGTCCGCCAGGACACCACGGACGCGGGAGAAACGTACTTTTAGGGGCTTATCAATGATGGAGTTGTTAATCTTCACGCGAACAATGAAAGCCACACAGCTCGGCGGTCTCTCTTTCTTCTCTACGTAGACGACCGTCGAGTCGTCTCTCTGTGTGTCGCCCTGTAGATCAGTCATCTGTATTCCATCGTATAGTGAAGTATGGTATATTGCACTCTCTGGATATTGCATATAAGAGATTATCAACGCGGGAATCAAGATGCGCAAACGGGAAGTCGTACGTAAATGAAAGCTACTGTGATCTCCTTGAGGAGAAAGAAAGGAGGGAAATTGGAAAAATGATTTCCACGAAATTTCACTGATTCCCGTTCCTCCGACTAGGCGAACTAGATAAACTCTCGAGGATAGAGGAGGATTTCCGTGAAACGTCGCGCGGCAAAAATTACACAAACGATCGTAAGGGGGAAGGAGAGCATCGTTACTCGCACGTTCCGCGAATTCATTTATAAAAGTCAAGCTTTCGCTTCTGTGACGCGACTCGGGAAATGAGAACATTACGGTAAATCCTGCTGGAGTTGACCGAGCGTCACAAAGACGAGCTCCGTGAAAAGCGACTAATTAGCGACATTCAATCGTTCGCTTGTCCGCTCTCTCTCTCTCTCTCTCTTTCTTTCTCTCTGTCTCTCGCCCTTCCGATTTTCCACCGGACGACGGCTGCCTCGCGCTTGTGTCGATTGCAAAGCTCCACATGCTCCGCGATAAACAGTCTCGCTATTACTTCGCCAAGTGTAAAAATTCGTCGGCGACGCGTGTATCGTGCAAGAAATGAGTCGGGTCGCTCGCGTTGTTCTTCACCCTTCATGGACTCGCGACGAGAGATCACGAAAATCATGCTTTGTCCTCGGACGTTCTCTCTCTCTCTCTCTCTCTCTCTCTCTCTCTCTCTCTCTCTCTCTCTCTCTCTCTCTCTCGTCCCGGCGAGAACCATATGTCCGTCGTTACCGTCGAGCCAAGGGGTTCACGAAGGGATTTCAGCCCGAACAGCAACATGGGGTCGTCGTGTGCATCGCGTTGCGTCGATCACAAAGCGTCGTGCGGCGACAGAAACGGGTCACCGTGCACACTCATCTCACTCATAGATTCGACGAGTACGCGGAGTGTAAGTATCGCGCGCAATTCTCGAGAAGTGTCGGGAAAAGAAATTCCTCTCTCGCGGATGTAAGAAAAACCACAAACGCACAGTCGAAGACTCGACGATCGAGCCCTCGGCCTCGTCGATTATGATGATAACACCCGACAATCGCGCTGTAGCAAGAGGCGAATCGAGAATCGAGACGCAGTTCGACTGGGCGGAAATAAACAAATCTTTCATATCGTATATTTTTACGAACTCGCGTGGGAATGCAGCGAGACGCGTAGGACTTGTAGGAATGCACGACGCAGATTCAGTTAGGCGGAGTTAATAAAGGGAAAAATAATAGGAAAAATCGAATGGCTCTCGATACACGCGCGCGCGCGCGCACGTATACGCACACGTGCACGTAACGATTATAATTAACGAAACGCGGCTCTCTCGACACGGTGGTGGACGTGTAGCAACGGAGACGATGGCTATCGGGGCGTATGAATACACGGGCGAAGAAGAGTACACCTCGCAATATCGCGCGTCTATGGGACGTACGTAACAGCAGGCTGTGTAAAATAAAAAGACGGCGAACCAGAAATAAATTGTACGCCCACCAGCCGTGTTTTTTTCTGCATTATTAGCTTGCAAAAGAAAGAGGCCGGGGGGAGGGGGGAGAGAGAGAGAGAGAGAGAGCGGGAGGTGGCAGCCAGTCAAGGTAACTGCGACGATCATCGCGAAAATTCGCTAGCCACGAGGACACCGAGCGAGCGAAATCGTGTCGCAAAAGTGACGAGATCCGTCGCGGTAGCGAGCGTTCGTTAAGTTACACGCAGCGGTGTAACTTAGATTTCTGGCGGGACGCGAGAATGACGTCACGTTGGTTTTGTGCGCGAGCGAGCGTCGATTTCGGAGAATTGTCTTGGAAAAGACAGTTGGCGGCGTCAGATCGGAGACCGACGCGAATTGAGGGAGGCGATCGGCGAGTGGCTTCTCGCGACTCCTCGGAATATCGAGCGCGATGTCCGCGGTGTTAAACAATACGCGCGTCGATTTTCCAGCCGACGCGTTGGAAATTGGAAATCCGACTAGCGATCAGCTCGGTAATATCGAGGAATTGCTGTCGCGCGATGCGCGCTTTGTCCCGCTCGGAATTGCCCGGCGAAACGAATGAAATTAAACGGCGGTAATCCCCTGCCCCGTATATGTACATATATCAGCCGGCGAATAATAGAGCCGTGAATTTACAAGTCGCGGCGCCGCGCACTCGCACGCTCGCGAATTCGCGAGGCCGCGGAATTCTGTGGCTGTTAACCCGCTTCGCATTTCGACGGATGCGGAATCGCCGCGAGTGTGCCGCAGCAGCCAGGCGAGGCCGCTCCGTCCGAGAGCCGCACTGACTGATTACTCTGCAACTGCCGCTTTTCTTTCCTTCTGAAAAACCGGTCGCGCGTGCTCGCGCTCCTCGCTAAATGTCCCGCTAAATGTCTCCCGCGAACGCGAAGGCCGTGTCCAATTTCTCACCGTTACGCGCGACGTCGCGAGATCGCCGTCGCCGCGCCGCTGAATTTCGGGAAACAACGCGGAGACAAAGGGCCGACGAGCGTCGCAGAACGATCATCAAGTGCGACGGAGGAGAGAAAGAAACAAAGAGGAAGAGAGAGAGAGAGAGAGAGAGAGAGAGAGAGAAAGAGCGAGCGATCGAGCAAGAGAGAGAATCCCTCCGCGATCTGCCAAGCGCGTCCTTTTCCGTTCCTTTTCATGAATGACGCGGCGATTTGAACGATACGCTCGGCCTATGAATCCCCTCCCCCCTCCTCGGGCGTAAGTGAACTCGGAGATAAGTGAGGATCTTCTAATATGAAAGCGCCAGGAGAGACATTCACCTTTCACAAACTCGGAGGAACAGATCTGCGTGCGAGCAAGCCTCTCTCGACTCAACCCGTTCTTCATCGCACACTAATTCTATCTGATTCTCATCTAAATTTTCTTGCCACACTACTCGACCGACCGCCCGGGCGGTCCCTCCCGGTTTCTCGATTGATCACAGCTTGGTGTTTCCATGAGAGACTTTCGGAGGAAGAGACGCGATCCGGTCTTGTTCGCGGTTTTGCATGGGGTTCGATCTCCGCACGCGGGAATTTCAATGGGGGAGGGAGGGGAGGGGGTCGCTATCCCGAATGGCTCGCGTGAAATTTGCTCGCGCTGATCGGAGCCTAGCACGAGGCACGAGTGCCAACGTGTCGAACGGACGACACGCTGTCGCGAAGAGCGAGAGATGGCGATCCAGTCGGATAAACAAGACGGAACAGAAGCGTGTGCGGGCGAAGAAGAAGAACACGACGGCGAAGCCCTCTACGCGGAGCTTCTCGTGAGAGACGAGCGCGCGAGTTCCACTTCACGAATTCGAAAGCGCGGGAAGCGCGAGAGGGCGAGAGAGCGAGAGAGCGAGAAACAGAGAGCGAGAGAGGGAAAGGGAGAGTGAGAGAGAGAGAGAGAGAGAGAGAGAGAGAGAGCCGTTGATTCCGTGATATCACGAACCGAATAATCGCTATACGTCTTTGCGGCCATGGCGAGCGAAGACAGCAAGAAGAAGCGGAAGCCGATGGGCGAGTTGAAGAGGAGCGAGAGGCGAAAGAGCACACGAGCGGAAGCGGAGCCGTCGCCGTTGATTTCGAGTCGACCGGTCCGCTGGAACGGACTCTGCTGGACCGCCAGGAACCCGATCTTGCCGATCTGCTGCTGCCGGCCGAAAGAAGACGCGCGCAGTGCTCGCGGCAAAGCGACTAAAAGCGCGAGCGGGTGCGTGCCGATCGCGAGACACGGCGTGTCGTTACGGTTTTAGCGCGAGGACCACCGCGAAACGGGGGACAGAGAGAAAGAGAGAGAAAGAGAGATAGAGAGAGAGAGAGAGAGAGAGAGAGAGAGAGAGAGAGAGAGAGAGAGAGAGAGAGAGAGCGAGCGAGCGAGGGAGGAGAGAGGATACCGAATAATCTCAGAGGAGAATAATGTGCACGAAGACGAAAGGGAGACGAGAGAGAGAGAGAGAGAGAGAGAGAGAGAGAGAGAGAGAGAGAAGGAAAGAGAGAGAGGAGAGAGAGAGAGAGAGGTGGATCGAGAACGAGTGGCGGGTGAGTGTATATTAACAAACCGCGGGAAAAGACACCAAAAATAATTCCCGCGCGAAGAAATAAATCCGGGGATGCCGGGGATGCGCAGGGCGAGAAGAGGCGCCGAGAGCAGAGCGAGTAGCAGGGTGGTGCCTAAAAGAAGGTTGACCGGGTGGGTTCTGGGTAGTAAGCTGAATTAGTAAACCGCCATCGGAAGCGAGCGAGTGAGCGGGTGTGTATTATAAGAGGCACGGCGAGGCGATCGCCGCGGGTAGTCGCAAAAGTGACGCGGGCTCGGTTTTCGATCGGTGTCGCGGTTTCTTCCCGAGACAAAGACGGATGGTGCTGCGGGGGGAAAAAAGGAGAGAGCGACAGCGAGAGCGAGAGCGAGAGAGAAAGAGAAAAAGAGAGAGAGAGAGAGAGAGAGAGGGAGGGGGGGCGGACAAAGAGGCAAAGAGAGAGAGAGAAACGGATACAGAGAGTCCTTCTCGGAGGAACACCACAAGGATAGCTTCGACGGATTCGCGCACGACGGAAGTGTCCGCAGCAACCGCGACGATGACGATAACGATGACGATGACGATGACGGTGACGGTGACTGTGATGGTGACGGCGACGATAACGCGACGGTGCAGCGTGAAGACGACGGTATCGCGAGTGCCGAGAACGCGAGGAACCGTGTCGTGCGACGGCGATGATGCAGCAGCATCATCATCATCGGCAATAGAAGAAGAAGACAAGCAAATGGACAAGCAGGCATGCAGGCAGGCAGGCAGGCAAGCAAGCAAGCAAGCAGGCAGGCAGGCAGGCAGGCAGGCAGGCAGGCAGGCAGGCAGCTGCTGCTGTTTCGCAGCAGCAGCAGCAGCAGCAGCAAAGCGGGCAGGACTTACCTCTGCTGTTTTTAGAACTCCACTCCCAGAACTGCCGCGAGCCGAGCCGAGCCAAAACCAAAATACCACCGATATAGTAGCGCCCCTTTTTCGCCAGGGTGGAGGGACGCGGCCAGGGGAAGAGATGGAGAGAGTGTGCGTGTGCGTGTGCATGTGTGTACATGTGCGTGCGTGCGTATGCGTGCACAAGTGGATCGGGTGTGTGCGCTCGTAAGACGGCCCACCTCTCCTCCACCAACACCCAACCGGCGTGGTCCTCGGCGAGAGAGTAACCACGCGACAACGAAGACGACGGCTAATCTAACCGACGAGCGAAGAGACGATCGCGATCGCGACGACGATGACTATGACGACGACGACGACGACGACGACGACGACGACGACGACGACGACGACGACGACGACGACAACAACAACGACGACGACGATAACGACGACGACCACGAGGAGGACGATGGCGTCTCCGCGATGGCCGCGCCGCGATGGCGGCTCCATGCCCGCGATGCAAAACGATCGCCTCTCGGTAGTAGCATCCTCGTGACGCTCGAGAAGCCGAAAATCGAGGACGGTACGATATCGGTGAGTCCATTCTTCGATGCTACGGGAAAACGCACAGAAGGAAATAGCGAAACTTGAACTCCGGGGGAGTTTCCCAGGGAGAGCAAAGTGCGCGATTCGGGAAGTCCAGTTTTGAGACAAAGTGCCGTCTCGAAACTGGACCTTGCAGATGCGACTTGAATTCGCGACAATCCAAGGAAGCTGCGAGACGATCGAGGTTGTCGGGCAACTTGGAATATGTCGCGATGACGACACGATGCTTGCGCAGCATTTTACATCTCTTTCTCTCTCTCTCTCTCAAGTTGAAAATTTCATTGAATTTTCATTTTCATTTTTGCATCTAAGCTTTCTCAACTTTGAATCCCTTCGTTCTTCCAGCTGTAACCTTTCGATTTTTAATCCTCCTGCCAATTATAAACTTTGCTCTTGTTCCGACTTCTCGCGCTTTATTTCCGCGACCGCCACGCGTCAGGATCATCTTCGTGTGTGCAACAGTAGCATCGAAACTTCGGCTCACCCACATTGTATCGACTCGATTTGCTTGCCATCCCTGAAGGAAGCCGGCTCCTCCGATTTTCGGCTGAGTCAGCCGAGATCGGCGATCCAGAAATCGCGCGATCGATCTCGACCTCGGCCGAGTCGATAGGGAGTCCGGCGGATTGTTTGATCAGGTGCCTCGGCGTGAGATTCCAGCGAGATTCAGCGAGCTTGCAAGAGCGCGCGCGCGCACGCGCGCACGCGCAGGCGGCCTCTTCTCATCGACAAAGCTCGGTGCAAAGGCGGACGTGTTCTCTCGTCGTTAACGTTTCTTCGTTCGCTTCTTTCCGCACGGGCGGCCTCAATGAGCGTCACGACGTCAGCGTCTCCCTCTCTCTCTCTCTCTCTCTCTCTCTCTCTCTCTCTCTCTCTCTCTCTCTCTCTCTCTCTCTCTCTCTCTCTCTCTCTCTCCTCTCTCTCTCTCTCTCTCTCTCGCTCTCTCTCTCTCTCTCTCTCTCTCTCTCTCTCTCTCTCTCTCTCTCTCTCTCTCTCTCTTCCAGTTGTTTTAACTTGCGATACTTCTCAAGTTTCAAACGCGCATCGTCCGACGGTACAAACGCAATATTCTCACGGCAGCTCGTCCGCGATTTCGAGACTCGTTTTTTACAATTCACGCACGGAGCGCATCCGCGCGAATTTCGCGCCGTCGCGCAGTGGGGGGGGGCCAGATGACATTTTTTGGTTGAAAATTCTCTAGAGACCTGAATTTCCAACCGATCATCGACACCAATGTGGATGAGGTTGATCCTGAATAAATTCCAAAGAGATCGGTCTAGCCGAAATTTTGAAAAAATTATCGGTTCAGGGTTCATGGGTTTAGGGTTTGTCTTAAAAGTTTCGAGGCTCGAACTTAATGTTTTATAGCTGAATATCCAACGTCGAGTATTATTAGGTTCTCGAGCTATGGCTAGATTGGGTATATATATACGGCTTCATGCATCCACGAGCTAAAAAGTATCTCGGATTGATAGACTCCTAGATTGATGAGCTTAAGACTCAAAATCCCTCGGTTTTGTGCTTAACGGGTCTATATCTGATGTTTTTGTATTTTGGGCATATGAGTTTTGGGTTAATGGGTTTCTGCTTCAAGATCGATAAATCTCGAGGTATCTGTTGATTGGTTTCATCCATTCAATTCGCTGAATACGCTATTAAATAGAAATAAGTGTCGAATATTGAGCGTTTCACAAGTTTCTCGCGTTTATCGCGATAATTTTTCCTCTTTTGGGGCTAGTAATCCGAGAAAAAAAATTTTTTTTTATTTTGGCAAGACAGATCTCCGGAATTTATTCAGGATCAACCTCTCATCCATTGGTGTCGATGATCGGTTGGATATTCAGGTCTCTAGAGAATTTTCAAGCAGAGTGTCATCTAGCCCCACTGTGCGCCGAGGAGGGGGGAATCGTCATGGCGTTTTCCCCGCGAAATGATTCCGAGGAAAATGAGGCATCGAGGAAACCTCCGGTGCGCGCTTCAACGACGGAACGAGAGCCCGATGACGCAAAAATGACATCACATCGCACGCGTTGAGCGAAACGCGAGGTTGCTCGGTTCCTCCGCCGATTAGCGAGCTCGCAGAGAAGCGCGTGCGAGCTTTCACGTCGGACCGTCTCGGTAGCGCGCTGGATAAAAAAAAAAATAAAAGTCCAATTTCATCCAGCTCGCGCGACCAAGCCGTTTCCGGAAGCCCGAGATGCACGGTTCTCCTCTCGAGCGACGTTTCCGGCGAGCAGCGAAACGAGCGAAGGGAACGCTCGTCCCCCGTCGCCCTTCGTTTTTCCCCCGCGAAAGTAACCAAGCCCCAAGCTACATTTCTACCAAAACTCAAGTCCCGAGCGAGCTTGCGACTCGCTTACCGACGATTTTCCCTCATACGTATGCAGTTTCGAAGCATCGACTCGCCGCCAAGCCGCAAGCGCGTCGGCGAGCTCAGATTATCGCTCTAAATTTCATTACACGGAACTGTAATGTAACAACGAGCTCCGCGGATAAGCGAGCGTACTAACGGCATAACGGAGGGCAGCTACTGACGCGCGTCGAATCCCATTATATGCCGCTGGCCGATCGGCCGAGCGGTGCGCCGCTCGGTAGAATTAACGTTTAATCATCAGCGTGAATCATTAATTCCTCGCGCGAGCGCGCGCACACATCGACGACGAGGCGAGGGCCCGACGAGTTTTATCGTGTATCTACAACATGCACGGGATACGTACGATTCCCGATGGCTGCCGGAGAGGGCCGGTTGCGAATCCCCCCCCGCCCTGCCCGCGAATTTGAGCCCTATTCCGCCGATTTTCAGCCAGGGAGAGCTCGTCGCTCGTCGTGTCTCTACGATCGTCAACGGGCAACACCTCCCGCTCGATTGCTTCCTCCAGCGATGTTTCCCGCCGCGGTACAGCGCTTTTCAAAATGACGGTAATGCTTTTTATTTCACACGTGGCCCGAAACCCAGCAGATGCGCGAGATGAGAGAGAAGGAGGTTTCTGCGAATTTTTCGGCGAGAAACTCTCGCATTCCGGTCATCGGCTGCATTCCGAGCTGCGAAGGAGAAAAAAAGCGTCGAGACTGTTTCGAAAGCTACCCCTACGAGCTATCCCTTACTCGTCCCTTATCTACAATTTCATAATCCGCGGGAGCCTTCGG
Organism: Harpegnathos saltator; assembly: GCF_003227715.2. NCBI lineage: Eukaryota > Metazoa > Arthropoda > Insecta > Hymenoptera > Formicidae > Harpegnathos > Harpegnathos saltator. The sequence goes on from NW_020229912.1 coordinate 314,686, forward strand.
CTTCGAAATTCTCCCGGTCGGGTGAGTCGCGTAATAATAAATAAGCGGCGATAATAAATTCATAACATCTCGCAATGGCGAGGACCCGCTTATTTTTCAATTCCGCCGCTATTTTAATCCCGATATCGGCAACCGAGAGAGGCAACACATCTGGTGGATCTGGGCCATTCCGTATAAATACGGAACGTTACACCGACCGATCCGAGAGACAGAGAGAGAGAGAGAGAGAGAGAGAAAGAGAGAGAGAGAGAGAGAGAGAGAGAGAGAGAGAGAGAGAGATAGAGAGCGAGAGAGAGACAGAGAGCCTAGGCTTCCGCGAGTATAAACGAGAAAGACGACGGGAGAGCGAAGGGAGGGGAGGGACCACGGGATTCGCGTATCTTCGGTATCCGGGTGGGTACAGGAGAGGAATAATTAAGGTAATCACGGCGCAATGCGCGGAGCGGCTTCCATAGCGTGGAAGCCGTGTCTTTGCTCGACAGCGCTGGGAGCCGAAAATTACGCGTAACACTGTTAAGTGACGGCTAACCGGCGTTAAGCGGCGCTAAGCTATTTTATTTAGCGGAGTCGCTGTATAAATTAGATCGCGATGCAAGAGAGACGCAGGGACGTTCAGGAAGAGAGAGAGAGAGAGAGAGAGAGAGAGAGAGAGAGAGAGAGAGAGAGAGAGAGAGAGAGAGAGAGAGAGAGAGAGAGAGACAGAGAGAGAGAGACAGAGAGACGGAGAGAGGGCGAAGGAGAGTGGTGTACCAATCCGTGAGTGACGTGACATAATGCGATTCGCATTGCCGAATCAACCCCTCCCGTCCCTCGACCCTTTGCAGCATCACCCTCGTAAACGTGAAGGCGAGAGAGAGAGAGAGAGAGAGAGAGAGAGAGAGAGAGAGAGAGAGAGAGAGATGGGTGGAAGGGAGGGAAAGAGGAAAGAGACAGAAAGAGAGAGAGAGAGAGAGAGAGAGAGAGAGAGAGAGAGAGCGAGATACGTCCAATTATAAAGCCTGACGTAACGTCGAAGTTTCCATAATTACTGCGCCACTACCATAGTCAGCCAGTCACGCCGCGAGATCGGCCGATGAATTACTTATGTCCGCGTTATCTCACTTCGCTCTCTCCGCTGTATTCGGCTGCTAATCGGGTTAGCGGTGCCTGGAAGCGACTCCGAAATAGCGAGCGTTATTAATTTAAGTCACTCTTAATACGCTCCGCGCTCTCTACCATATCGGTGAAATCTTTTCTCCCGTGCGTCCTCTTCTCTCCTCTCCTCTCCTCTCCTCTCTCTCTCTCTCTCTTCTCTTCTCTCTCTCTCTCTCTCTCTCTCTCTCTCTCTCTCTCTCTCTCTCGTCTTGCCGCCCTGGCTCGCCCACCCCGGTTATCACCGACGTCATTGGTTCATGGAAATATTAATTCGCGCGAGGACGCGCGAGTTCGAAAGTTCGTACCACCAATTATCGGGAACCGATAAAATTGGCGCGCGCGGCGATGCCTGTATCTCGGTGTCAAACTTCGCGGTGTCCAGGGCGGTTTACGCTACGGCGAAAACGTGTGATTACGGTACATGCCCGACGCACGTTCCTCCGCTTCGCCGAGTTCACCTCGCAAAATCTCCGCGCGAAGCAATCTCCGGCTGTGTTCTCGCTTTGACGACCGACACGGTGTCGATACAGCCGGCCAGTGTGCGATTCGAGCAGATCTCTGGGAACTCGCGGAACGAAAAACGTACAGGATTGCTTCGTCATAATCTTTGGACCATCAACCGAGTGTACCGGCGGCGGAAAGATCGTGGTACCTCTCGTCCCGATGAGTTTGGAGAAAACCGTCCCGACTTCCCCCGCTTGCAAAATACATGGGAAAGAAACGTGTCGCAACCCCTCGCTCGCGTCTGTAAAAGCTGCTGCTTATCTGTAATCGAAGCTACGGTGGATTCGTCGTTTATAGGTCAACTTTTTCGCTGTAATTGACGCGAATCGTCGGTTCTTGCGACGTTAAATATGCGAAGAGACACTGGGGGCCGATAAACGTACAGGGATTATTTATGCGCTGAAACTCGAGCTCGCCGAGAAGTTGAATCAACCAATTTGAGATTTTCCGAGAGAAATATCGCCCGCGCCCCCTCCGTGCCTGCTCCGTTCGCGGCAATTTTGTAGATTTCCGCTACTTTAATGTTTCAGCGGAACATAATACGCACTCAGTGGTAGTCGGTAACGTTAATTAGAACCGTCGGCGAGCGTACGCCGTTACCAAAAATAACCGCACGCACGAAACGCGTCACGTCCACGTAGCGCTAATGGCAGCTTCGTAACTCGCTCTCTCTCTCTCTCTCTCTCTCTCTCTTCCCCCTCTTCCAGCCTACCCCTCTTGCTCTTTCCTGCCGAAACTCTGGCAGAACTCCGCAGGAATCATCGAGGAATGTCCAAAGCGGAAGGACAGCGCATCGCACGACCGCAGCGACGACGAGAGATAACCCCGATCGCGTTTTGCACGAACAGCAAGGAAGAGGAGAGAAGAGGAAGAGAAGAAGGAGAGAGAGGAGGACCGGCTGACCGGGCGGTGATCCTGCGCCAGAACTTTTTGCCCTCGCGACCAAGCGCTCTCGGCGGAAAGTAGAAAAATATAAAACGACATTGCTCTGGATCGGCACGTGCCACTCGATAAATCTGTCGGCAGCTGACGGCACGGCGGTTGCTACGACCAACGTACACATTCTCTCTCCCACCCTCTCTCTCTCTCTCTCTCTCTCTCTCTCTCTCTCTCTCTCTCTCTCTTTCTCCTCCTTCTCTTCTCATTCTCGCTCTCTCCTCCCCTGCTTCCGCACGCCGCGGTTTCCTTCTCTCTCTCTCTCTCTCTCTCTCTCTCTCTCTCTCTCTCTCTCTCTCTCTCTCTCTCTCTCTCTCTCTCTCTCTCTCTCTCTCTTCTCCTCTCTCCTCTCTCTCTCTCTCTCTCTCTCTCTCTCTCTCTCTCTCTCTCTCTCTCTCTCTCCTCTCTCTCTCTCTTCTCTCTCTCTCTCTCTCCTCTCCCTCTCTCTCTCTGTCTCTCTCTCTCGTTCCCTCGCAACGATACACCCGCGTATGCTTCTCTCCGTTTCTCCCTCTCCCCCTTCCTCCTCTCTCTCTCTCTCTCTCTCCGTCTTTCTCTCTCGTCTCTCCGCGCTCTCCACACGGTCCAGGAGGGCCAGCATCCCCAACCGAGCGCGCGCACACGTGCGGCCCGTGACGCCGCACGACTCTCGGCGCGCGGTTTCTTCCTCCGCTAAATTATATCGCCCGTCTTTTCGTTCGACGTGGCCGGGCTGCGAGAGCACCGGCCGCCGCCGGTCGTACACAGAACTCCCCCGTGGCGATATATCGCACGTCCCAAGGTCAGATTTGCGGAGGTACGAGGAATACTATATTCAAAGCAAAGCGGGCTACTCTCTCGTGCGCCCGCGCGCGCGCCTTCCTTTTTCCGAGGCGCGATAAATCGCCGAGATGGAGAGACGCTAAATTCCTGTCTCTCCTCCCGAGAAAATGTATGTATGTATTCCTTTCTCTCTCTCTCTCTCTCTCTCTGTCTCTCTCTCTCTCTCGTGCGCGTTTCCGCATGTCATTGCCTACATCACGCCTCGCCGGCTGCATATAATATACGCGCCATATCGGACTCGCGCGAGAGGTTGGTCGTATTTTTCATCGAAAATCACGAGCGCGAAATTACACTCGCTCTCCAAATATCAATTCCAAGCTTTGTGAATCAAGCAACCACCACCCCGCTCTCCGCCAACGCGTCTCTCTCCAACGAGCTCCCATTATTCCCTCTTCGGCGCTCAAGTAACCCGGTAATCCGACGCAAGCCTGAATTACGAGACGGACAAGGAGTTTTTCCCAGTGAGACCGTCCGCTCGACGAACGCGGTGCGCGCAGCGACCGGTGGCCGCGGAGGAGCTCCGCGGTCGCCTGGAATAATCTCTCAGCACGCGCGCCTCCGAACTAACCGGCGCTAATTAGCCGAGGCATCGACTCGGTGGCGCTCGCTTGCTCGCGCTCGGCGCAGCGAGAATTTTCCGCTGAACGCGGCTTCCACGTCCACAGCCGCGAGACGCGTCGCGAATGCGTACGGACGTGCATACGTACGTTGCATCTCTCGCTCCGACGAGTACGCGGTAGCGCTGCCGCCGTCGCCGCCGTTCTCGGCGTAGCCTCGCTCGCTCGCTCGCTCGCTCGCTCATACCACGACGCGGCGCGGCGTGGCCGCCGTGCGCCGCAGGAGGAGCTACACGTGTATCTAATCGATGAACGCATCACCTACGTCATCGCCTCTCGCACTGTAAAGCCGATACACGCGCGCGGACTTCCTGACCGCGCGCGATCAGCTCTGAAAAGGAACGGCGTCGTTCACACGGAAGCGCGCGCTCGAACGCGCGAGCGTCCGCTCGCTCGCTCGCAACGGGGCTACGCGCGCGTGCCGATTGATCCTCGCGAATCGCGGGAGATTCGTCGTCGCGGCGGAATTTACGTAATTCGCCCCCGTGGCTCCGCTCGGCCTTCTTCGCTCCGGCCGTTTCCTCTCCCGCCGCACGCGCGAGCGCGACTCGCATTCCGCGCGTGTTGCGAGGTAATATATCGATCGCGAGAGAGAGAAAGAGAGAGAGAGAGGTTTCGCACCTCCGCGACAGCCCGGCGGGATCTCCTCGGCGCGGAATGGCGTTTTCCGCAGTGTCGAACGCGGCGATTACGCGATATCCGCCGCCGCCGCGGCGGCGTGAATCTATTTGAGGAGCCTCGAGATCGCGATCGAGAGAGATCGACGCGCCGGATCGCGTAGGTGAGATTGGGCTCGCAAGGAAGCACACAAGGAGGGCACTCGCGCGAGAAATCCGCGCGCGCTAATACGGGCCGGATACAGATTGTAGTGGCGTAAACGCGGGAAGAAATTCGTTCGACGGACGATTATCTGAATCGCCGCCGACTCTGCTTTTCCCGGGCGATTTTCGCCGACCGAACGAGAGCAGGTTCTCGTTCGGCCGACAGGATGGCCGTGTAATCTCCATTTCATCAGCGATTTAGAATCCCGGCGACGCGTCGGTGAGTTTTCACGCGAGCCGACGTCGCGTCGACGCGATCTAAGCCATTGTTCGAGTCCGGCAGCTGGCCTTTCGCGCCCGGCAAAGCGATCGCGATTCAGCGACGATCTCTTTAATTTGAGCGCGCGCGCACGTCTATCTGGTAACGTCAGAAACGCGCTCTCCCTTTCCCTGCGCTTTTCTAATGATTAACCAGCTCGCATGCTCGAGAGACTACTGTCTCGGATAGCCTCGTGGGAATCCCAGATAGACAGATGTATGGAAATTTAGCGGCAACTTTACTCCACTTGCAAGATGTGTAAAGCTTGTGTGCCTTGTGAATGCTTCACGTGGCGCTCATATTTATCGCATCGAGCGACGGGACGGAAATAGCGAGGGAATCGGCGGAATTTATCCCGAACAATATGTCGAGTCAAGTGCGATAGGAAGATCGGGGAGGACGCGTCATATTTGTATTTAATAAATATGTATTGAGTAAACATGTTTTCACTAAATTCGCTGCTGCGTCGATACAACAGAATACCTCCGTCGCGCAGTGTACGTTTTTGGACAAAAATCGCTCGTCAGCATAAAACTCAAGCAATCTTGGTGAACTTTTTCTTTTTTAAATACGGGGGAAAACTCCAGCAGCAACGAGGTATTGCGGGAAATTGGGTACTTGTGAACCTAACCTTTAAAAAGCGTATGTAATCCATACGGGATAGACACTTATAAACTTAAGGATCTCGTAACCCGCAAACATTTATAGTTAGAAACCTCAATCCATAAAAATCCTGAAATCCTCGAACGTTAAACTCGAGAATTTCCTCGCCTAATCGCAAATCACGAAACCCTCTAACTCCGAAACCTTTCAACTTTCCAACTTCGAGTGCTCAAACCTTCGATCCTTATGTTGTATCCAGTGGGATATTATTGTGGAATCGAATCCGTGAATGCCGTACTATGCCATCATGAGGTTTAGATAATGATTTGACTGCCTTTTGTTCATCATTCACCCTAGAATGGTATCATAAATACAAAGGTAACTCCAATTATAGATTAATCAGCATGAAAATATAGGTAGACTTGAGAAAGTCTAAGGCTCTAGTATTGTAAATACTAAAAAATACAGGTTTTTTACAGGTCAGCAGGTTTATAAATATCCAATTTTCCGCAGTACTTCGTTATCGCTGGAGTTCCCCCTGTATCAAAAAAATAAAACTCATTGAAATTGGTTGATTTTTACGCTGGCGGGCGACTTTTGTCCAAAAACGTACACTGTGCGCCGCCGCGCGATGTAAATTCTTCCGTGCGCCAAACTCGCTCGCTGAAAACGCAGCGAAAGAATCGCCAAATTCCCATCGAATGCCTCAGGTCTCACGCGTCATAGTCGTGGAAGTTTCCCTACAAGGTCCCTCTCCTTCCTTCTCAGACGACCGTCGTCCAAAGTCGCGGGGAGAGCGTCTCATGGAAATCGTCAAGAGAACGCAGCCGGCGTGAAGAAGGAGCAAAAGACGCGACGCGACGCGACGCGACGCGACGCGACGCGTCGCGTCGGCTCGTTGCCGCCGCGGGGAACGGGGCGAAGGACACGCGAGCGCGCGCGCGGGACGCAGGGGTGGAGATTGGCGCGAGTGCAACGCGCCATATTCTTTGTCCTATGACACGGCGAAGTTAAAGCTTCTCGCGCGGCTAAAATTAAACCGCAGGCAAGCAAGCAGGCAGGCACAGCGCGCGGCACCGCGGCGAGCTGCCGAGCCGCTGAGGCTGAGCAGGAGCAGCCGCCAGAAACCAGAGCACGTGCTTCGGCTAAGTGACGCGCGCCCTCTCCCCTGGCGCACCCCTTGCCACCCCTCCTCCCCCCGTTCTCTGCCCCCAGCTGCCGCCGCCGCCGCCGCCGCCGCCGCCGTCGCTTTCCGCTCGCCCGTGCTCGCCGCAACTGCCGCCGCCGATCCCGACGGCGACGGCGAGGTATCGATACCGTTACGACAGCGGTATCGCCGATACCCGCGGCCTCGCGCAGGAGAGATAGATCGAACGAGTCGGACAGGGCTTTTGCTCGGAGGAAAAGTGAGGTTCTGCCCGGTCACGGGGCGGAGTCGGAGTTCCGAGAAGCAGAAATTTTGTTTCCTTGGACAAAAGCGCGCTCTCTCTCTCTCTCTCTCTCTCTCTCGTGCTTCGTTCATAGTCATTATCATTGTCAATTCGGTAGGTTCCTTTGTTCCTCCGCGTAGTCCTGAAGAGAAGTCGCCTCCGCTCGGTACTTCTCGCAGACCCGAGCTCTCGTCCACCGATGGACGATTTGAGTACCGTGGAAGATCAGAGCGCAGACGCCGATATCCACGGAAATGAATTTTGAACGCGCTCGTTTACACTTTATATTCGCTGCGACTGTCGCTCGCTCCTGCGGGACGTCAAACGCGTAACTCGCGAGTTTCGGTGAATGCCGCCCCGCCCGGTGAGTCGCCGCTCCTCGGAGAGGATACAGGACACCTCGAAGCCGCACGATGGAGGACTATTGTTTCCTACTTACGATGTGCCCGGCAACATCGTTATCCGGTAATGCGATCTCTCGAGTTACATGCGCGTTATTCGCGTCCCGTCTACGCTATTCTTCGTTAAGCGTCGGAGCCCGCGACCTCGCGCGTTCGCCGACGGCCGACGGCCGTGGCAGATGCAAAAAGAGAGAGAAAAAGAGAGAGAGAGAGAGAGAGAGAGAGAGAGAGAGAGAGAGAAAGAGCATCTTAATGCGATTGTATAATCGATCGCAACATCCGTCGTATTTAACTACCGATTACAGAGCTCAGCATCGGAAAGCACGACTATGATGCTCTCGACGCAATCAGCACGATGCGCGCCGATCAAATGGATTATCCGAGAAGTGGGTCGTATCCTTCGGGATTACCTTCTCCTCTCCGGCGCGCGATGACGAACGATGTAATCCGCGGTCGCCGCGGACTAACCGAGGGAGAGCCCGCGCGTTGTAAGTAAGCAGGAGGCGGATGAGCCGTCCGACTCGCGGATGCGATCGCTAAGTAATTGATTTCGACTGAGCGGCCGACGAAGCTCGCGAGCGAGCGCATGCAAAAGCGTTTGGAATGCAAAAGAGTCAACGTCAGCCATTAGAAAGTCAGGGCGACGTGTGCCATTCACCTAGTAACTTTGTCTCTCTTTCCCCTCGCCCCTCTCTCTCTCTCTCTCTCTTTCTCGCGGATAAACGTCATTTTCCAGAGGAAAACAAAGAAGAAAAACGACAGGCAGCGACAGCGAGGACTCGTCCAGCCGTTGGCTGTTGTATTTTCGGAGCGTCGGGAGAACGATAGGACCGCGCCCGGGAAAGGGATGTTACACGCGACCAACCCCAAACGAATCTTATCCTATGGAGAAATCTCCCCTCCCCCCCACTCCCCCCGCCCGCCTCTCCTTCTCTCTTTCTCTGTAGGAGAGCGTGGAACACGTGTCCAGCACTCGGGTAGCCGTGTGGCCACGTGTGGGGTGATAGGATGTTTGCGCCAGATTTTTCATGATGTTCGCGCATCTCGCGCGCAACGTAGAAAAACTCGGACCACGGGATATATCGCTCCGGCTCGTGCAACGGCGTGCGACGATCGGCGACGTTGTTTCGTTCTCGCATTCTATAAGCACGCTTCGCACTTTTTCATCATCGTCGCTAATTAATAACCGCTCGCGATTAACAATGCCCGGCGCTTTCCCGCGCTGTCGTTGATTTACGAGCCGGGACGTGTAACGGATGGTTTCACGGGGAGCGATCTTCGGGAATACGAGATGGGGAAGCAGATTTGTACAGTCCGTTCGGGAGCTTCGCTTCGACGGGCTTCGCTCTAACCCGAGCAGAACATCGTCCCACGGCCGTATTAAAGCCCCATCCGGCTTCCAAATTTCGAATAGGGCCCGGATAATTTTGTCGGATCCGGCACGTAATAAGGAGCGAAACGCACCGCTGCACAATGCCCTGATAAAATTGCCCGGAATCGAGAAATGTCCTGATGAAATGTCCATCAGGACCAAATCAAGGCATCCGAATAATGACGTCATCGCTGACGTGAGGATATAATCCAGAAAATATTGCGAGACAATTGCCACATTCCGAGCGGATAAGGACCACTCGAGATTCCTTCTTATGGCTCGCTGCCTAGTCATGCCACATCAGGCATAAAAAATTGCCGTATTTGATTTCTGCTCGGGCTTGATCGCGAGGACCGTGACGAGAATCGACCTGAATCGCGCTGAGAGGATATTACGCGCCGCTAAGTCGGCAATGAGGGGCACCAATTTTATCCGGCGACTGAATTGACGGATGCATGAAACTTGTAGCGCTTAGCGCGATCTTAGCCGGCGTATTATGCAATCATCCTGCCGGCCGGGAGCAGACGTAATTATGAAAATGTACGGACGGGAGGCACGGTGTTCGACTCCTGCGCGCCTCCCAGTTAATGATTCACGCAAGGACGGCGTTCCGTTCGCGCGTGTAAAACATCATTCTCTCTCATTTGCACGTAGATCCCCGTAAATGATCAGCCGGCCGCACGAATTCCAGCACATGTTTCACATCCGGAGCACGTGGAGAGGCGCGCTGGCTGCGTCGCCTCGCCTATCGAACTCGAAATCGAAAGTCCATCTTCCACTTAGGGGCAGATAATGGCCGGGGGAGTCGGAGAGCGAGCCAACACCCGACGGAAATACCACACGCAAAAGAAAATATCGCGCGCCGGCCGCGAATGTGGCCGCAAGACCGGCGATGAATTGCGCCGAAGAAAAGTGCCGCGAGGGATGTTAAAAGTCGCGTCGCTCCCGACGCAACCCCGCAACTTTCGGACTCCACCGTGATTTCGCGACATTGTACATCCATCGACATCTCGTATTGTAGGAAACACAGTTTTTCCCCAGGAAGAAAACGAAACGACGGAAGAGGGGGCGGGGGAAGTTACATCACATCGCGCAACTCCAGCCTCCCTTTTCGCGAAACATTCTCGCCGCGATCGATCCTCGCGCGGTCGAAGCGAAGCGAACTTTTCGAGTTCGCGCCAAAGTGCATTCGGCACTACACGATTTCTCGGCAAAGGGTTAACGATGTAGTGCCATTAGAATGTGACTGCAGTGTCGCTTCTCGAGCGGGAGAGATCATCTTGAATGTAAGTGCCGGGGCGCTCACCCTGCCACCGGATGGTACAAAGCAAGCAAGCGAGCGAGCGAGCGAGGAAGTGAAGGAGAAAGAGAGAGAAAGTGAGAGAGTGAGTGAGTGAGTGAGTGAGAGAGAGAGAGAGAGAGAGAGAGAGAGAGAGAGAAAGAGAGAGCGAGACAGACACGCGCACATGCACACACAGGGAGAAAGGGAGAGACCCGTCCAAAGGGTTTCGAGGGCTGCACAAGCGCATCGGCGTGGAGTTTCGATAACACGACGGTGCACTGCAACGCCGCGCGTGCACGTGAATCGCGTGTGCACGCGCTGCACTCCGCCCCCTCGCCGCGCTCGTTGCTCACGATGACGCTCGAAAGGCGCCGGCGAGATCTTTGGCCTTTGCCTTTGTCCTACTTACCGTGGTAATCCCGGGGCTTTATTAGCGATCGAAAGCTTCCTTCTTCACTCCGGGAAAGCGGGACGCGCCGCGGCGCGGCGCGAGAATTTCGGCCGCATATCGTGATAAGCGGCGAGGCCGGGCAGAAGTTACGTTACACGTGTATCCGAAACGTGTATCCGCTCGACTTTCTGATTATCAGGCAAGGCGGTCGGCTCTTTTCGTTTCCAAAACTAGACGCGTCATCGCGATGCTCGTTGGCCGCCTGTGAAAGCGATTACCGTCCCGGCGTCGTTCACTTCGAAAGATCGCCCGTCGAGTTTCGTTGTCTCGTTGACTCTACGAGTTAATTATTACGACTCTGTTGTTTTTTCTTCTTTCTTTTTTTTTAATCAAATTTTAAGGATCTCTCTCTCTCTCTCTCTCTCTCTCTTTCTCGTTTCTCTTTCCGTTCCTCTCCTCTCACGATTAGCTATCGCTACCGAGGGGCGGGGGGAGGGGGGGGGCAAAAAAGCTACAATTGCGTTGCCCCTGTCACCAAGCAGAAGCGAGTAAAAGTAGTTAGCCAGTCGATACCGAAAAAAGAAGCAACTCTCGCAACGATAACGATGTTACGGTAACGCGTTGCTATCCGTCCCGGTCGATTACCGTCGCTATATTCGTAGAAATTGATAACCGTTCGCCCGGGGCGTGCTTTAGAGGCGCTTCATTTTTCCCTCCTCCACGGATAACCGAGTTTCGGGCTTGGTTCGCGAGGAGAACGCGACGGTTATTCCAAATGTCAATACAATTTTCAAGCTTTCATCGCGCCTGGTTGAAAATAGCCGGCGCAGTATCCCGCCGGCAGACACGTTTCGAGGATACTTGGATGCCGTGAAAGGTTAACCCCGGCATTTTTAATGTTTCCGCTAATTGCATAAATTATCTCTCGCGCCGTTGCATCGGCGCGTTTTCGACGCGCGCGCGCGCATTATGCGAAAACGATATTACGACGATGAATAAACGAGGAGAATCGCCGCGGGACCGGTTCTCTCCGCGACCGACTACCGGTTTCCTGCGATAACGCTCTTTTTCGCGAGAACGGGGGGAGGGGAGAGGAGAGAAAAAAGAAACGGGAGGAACGATCAGTCTGGATTGACGAGAAGTACGAAGCGAGCCGAATTCGCTGCGAGTCGAGTTAGCGCTGAATGTCTCACAACCTCCCCTTCGCTATTCTCACAATCGATCGAATCAATTCGGAGCCGAGCGAGGCGAGGCGAGTCTCGCGGCGTAAGAAGAGAAATCACGAGGCACACCGCGATCGCACCTGCCGCCCCCGAGGACAAAGTCACGCGGGTGCAGGTGCACTCATTGTCAAAGCGCACGAGCTTCGTCGGGGCGGAACCCGTTCAACGCGTAGCCGGGATACGAGCGGAGGGATATCTCCGCGACGGCGACCGAGCGACTTCTCAAAGAGCCATAACGATAAACGGCGACAAGACGCATGTGCTAACGAAGGAAGCTGCGAGGGGGTCCCACACGACCCTCTATCCTAAAATCCCCTAAGAAGCATGCTCGACAATAAGGGGGAGGCCACCTGGGTTCACCATCCCAAGACTCGCGTTTCGATCCGACCGACGACGTCGCCGTCGTCACCGTCGGACCCGGTAAAGTCGCCCCGTCGCGAGCGGGCGTCGTGCGTGAATCACGCATACGCACATTGCTTGCTTCCACCCGCCCGCCGCCGACCCTCCCCGACGCGTGTTCTCTCAGTTTCTCTTTCTTCCTCTTCTTGTCCCTCTCGCTCGCTCCCTCGCGGGTGTACACGCTGCCGCGTTAACTTGAAACGCGATACTCGCCGCCGTGGTCCAGAAGCCGAGCGCCGTGCGTGACGAGACGAGGCGGCTGATCGGGGCGACGATGAAGAAAGAGGAGGAGGAGGAGGAGGAGGAGGAGGAGGAGGAGGAGGTGGGTGGTGGAGGAGGAGAATCGTGGGAGGAGGAAACAACCGGAAAGAGAGACGGAAGAAAGATCGACGGAAGAAAGCGCATCGAAAGCGACGCGAAAACGCTCAAGAAGCCGCCTAATTCGCCAAGATAAGTGTGCAACAGGCGAGGAGCGTGCGGGGGAGGGACGGGAAGTGACAGGAGAAAGAGCGGTCATGCGGAGAAAAGCCGAGGAGAATCTCGAAAAGCTCATGCGTGCGTTGTCAGCGTGGACAGAAGGAAGAGAGAGAGAGAGAGAGAGAGAGGGAGAGAGAGTGTGTGTATGTGTGAGAAAGAGCGAGAGAGAGAGAGAGAGAGAGAAGGGAAAGGGGAACGAAGAGAGCGAGAGGAGGGAGAAAGGAGAGCTGGCAGCTGCTGGGCGCGTGCGGCGTCGGACCTTTTAAGGCGCGATCACCGGACGCCCGGCGTCGCAACTGCCCTCCCCGCGTCACTCCCACCCCACGATGTGCTGTCGTCCGCTTCTCCCCTCACAACACCCTCTCTCTCTCTCTCTCTCTCTCTGTGTGTGCGTCTCTCCTTCTCTCTCCCTGCTACCGCTCGCATCCTACGCATTTTGTACTTCCTCTCTGTCCCTCTCTCTTTGCTTACCTCTCCCCCTCTCCCTCCTGACACCTCCAAGGAAACTCGAACCGCGTGTCGCGACGGCCTCTATGAAATCTCATCCACTCGTGCGTCTCCCCTAATCCTTTTCTCCCTCCCTCTCTCTCTCTCCCTCCTTCCCTCCCTCCCTCCCTCCCCCCCTCCCTCCCTCCCTCCCTCCCTCCCTCCTCTCTCTCTCTCTCTCTCTCTCTCTCTCTCTCTCTCTCTCTCTCTGTCTCTCTTTCTCTCTCTTCTCCTCTCTTCTTCTCCCCTTTCTTTTTCTCTTCCTTGCCTCTCACTCTTCTCTCCCTTTTTTTCTTTTTCTCCTCCACCTACTCCTCGCCGCTCTATCTCTCTCTCCCTCTCTCTCGTCTTCCTCTCGTCCATCCTCAAGCTCTCGCCCTCTTCGCTTTTCTCTCTCTTGCTCTTCCCCTTTCCCTCGATGTGTTATGAAGAACGCGCCGTTGGCCGATATGTAATTGGCAATCGAACCGATTAACGTCTTCAGGGACAACAACACACGCGGCGCGCATGTACCTTCAATTTATATGATAATGTGTGCTCGCGCTCGCGTCGCTCGTGATAAAATGTGAAATTCGATATGGCCCCCGCGAGCTTCCTCGTGGTATCGCATTTTTTACGGGACGAGACGGTTCGATAATGACCGAATTTCACAGAGACCTCTTTTCCAGAGAGAGAAAAAGAAAGAAGGGGAGTGAGGGAGTGAGAGAGAGAGAGAGAGAGAGAGAGAGAGAGAGAGAGAGAGAGAGATGAGAGAGAGAGAGAGATGAGACATGCTCAACACCGTCGGGCGGATTCGTCTAGAGCGAAGTGGCGGATAAAGTCAATCGAACTCTAATGCTCGACGAAATTCGAGCAATTTTGTGCTCAGAATGAAATTAAATAAACGCGCCGAGGTGAAGCGCCCAATAAAATCGAGCGAATGAATTTCAACAAATACAAGATGCGTGCGTGCGTGCGTGTGCGCACGCGCGCGTAAACGCATGGTAACACGCGCGAGCTATCGGGCGGCAACATGTAACAGCGTCTCTCCCCCCTCTCTCTCTCTCTCTCTCTCTCTGTTTCTTGTCTTATCCCTTCTCTTCTACGAAACTTACCCTCCTCCTATCCTTTTATTCCTCGCTCTACTACCGGATATCGCCCGGCGCCTTGTCAGCTGACCGCGGCACGGCTCTTCTCACGTATCGATTCGCGAGAGGTCGGAGTCACGCCACATCGTTTTCCCCGTCCGCGTTCGCATCCGGCGAACTTTTTCGTTCCCCGTGTCGATCGTCGCGATCTCGACCGAACGACCGACCGACCGACCGACCGACCGACCGACCGCTCGTCTTGCGCGGCACCGCGAGAGAGAACGTAAAATGAGCGTTGCAGCGTTGTTTTCTCCCTGTTTGTCTCGGACGTGAGCTAACGATTGTTACCCGCCTGACTGTTAACCCTTATAGTGCCGAACAACAATATATCGTTGTTAGCAACACTTGCGAAAAGTGCCAACGACGATATATCGCTACGCATACGATGGCGCCTTACTCATTCGCATCGCGAGAGGACTCTGTCTCAAAATAAATTTATAAAACATTATAAATAAAGTTGAATTCCTCGGCAGAAGTCCTATGTGAGATGTTCCACGAGTTGACAAAATTGTTTATGGGTTTAACTTTCTGTTATATTCCGCGATGCGCCTGACGCTTGCTGCGCATCGCGGGATTATCATTTAGTTTTGATATTGATAATTTTGTTACAAATAATTGAAAACGCAGTGTTTACGCTCGATACTACGTGTTCTATATCAAACTATGACCAAACGACGATTCTTCTTATTTTGCGAATACTCTTTATAAAAAATAACTGAATTTTCCATTTTCCCTAATGATTTTGAAGAAACATTATTAGCACGATTTTCAACAAATATTGAAATACATTTGGCATTAATTTATCCTCCTTTTACTTCGTAATATATTCCTTTTGAATTCGGTAAATATCATTCTTACTTTTATGTTTATACTTTTTTTTCTCAAGCCTTACTAAATTACATCAACTTGGTTCGGTATTTTTCGCTTAGGCACAATTCTTTCGATCGGCAGCAAAAGGGTTAACATCGACTGCCGACGACTGCGTCGATGCGAAATAATCAGGCGGTTATTCATAGACCGATTTAATATTTAAGATCGTCTCGTGAATTTGTTCAAAGATGTAAGAGACATTTTATTGGATTTAAGACGATCTCAAACATAAGATCCTTCTTATACTTGAGATCGTCTTAAATCCCGTAATGTGTGATGTAACCGCTATGAATATCGCTCGTTGATTCGCCGCAGCCGCAGCTGGTGATGGAAAATTCGGCGGGTCATAAAAAATAGGAGCCGAATCCGCCGATAAATGTGCCTCTCGGATCACTCCGATTGGCGTGGAGTTTTCTCCGGCTCCTCTCCTCCTTTTCGGTCCCACTCGGTCGGATCTCGCGGATTCAACGGGGACGATGACGCGGGATAAAAACTTTGTCGCCAGGCTGAAGACTAATAAGTCGAAATATTTGCATCGGAACTTGCGATTTCGAAGCGATGCGAATTAAGAATGTCCAAGAATTATTATTGTGCCCGCTGCGAATATTTCGGTGCTGACATAATACCGACTGATGATCCTCTTCTACGCCAATGACAGCAAGAGATACACAGGGCGGACGAAGATAACCCAATATTCGTACTATCTCTCGTTCGGCAATCGACGGGCAGTTCTTTGCGGCGAAACGCAGCCGCGCTGTCAAAGGCTACGGATGACTCTTTAAATTCGATTATCGCCGCGCGCCTCTCTATCTGCGGTATTTGTAATTACGAGCGTTTGATTACGCTCGTTATGCGTGCGACGTCTGCCCGTCGATTTTTCACCGCCCTCGGTATATAATATTCCGTAATCGCCGCGATCCAGCCTCTTCACGCGCGGATGCCGCTCTAATAAAAAATGTCTGAATTTCACTACGCCCGTCTCGCGTGAATTCAACGATCAATTATCGTACCTCCAAGTTTCCCCTGCCTCCTATTGATTTAATAAAATCTCGAGTCTTCTCTGCATGAAAGGCGCCATATCGAGGATGTAAATTGCTAACGCACTCAATTCCGTCCCTTTCAGACAATTACTCGCGATTTTACTTAGCATTTATTCGCAAATTATAATAATGTAGATGTATTACGGACGTAAGTAGACGTAAGCCGGCTTCCCGAGAAAAAAAGTGATGTACGGATGAGCTCTGTAATAACGGAAGAGTAATACGGATATAACGACAAAAAGGAGTATTTTCTTCCGAGAGAGAGAGAGAGAGAGAGAGCAATGTTAATATGCGACAAACGCGAGGACCGGAAATACCCGCTATGCTTTGCAAACGTCAAATTTACGCAGCGACAATTACAATCGTAATATACAACTACACGGAGAAAAACGGTTGGTTGAGTGAAACGACATTCTAGCGAAATATGAACAATACGGAAAATTCGATTGAAGTTGCCAGAATTCAATCTAAATTATCGAGATTTCTGATCAACTCAAACGGAATTCTGGTATAATTTCAATTTCCGAATCGTTCACATTTCATCAGAAAAAATTCGTTCACTCAATTAAACCCAACCGAACATTTTTTTTCCTATTAATATAAAACTCTCACTGTGACAAACGTGCTGCTTTAACAAGATTCCTTCCCTCCACCTTGAAGAATCAATAGCAGATCGATAAAGACATAAGCGCTAAATTAAATGTTAAAAACGCAAACGTGCTTTTACCGAGGCTTTCGTAAAATCCTGAAAAAGAGAGAGAAAGAGAGAGAGAGAGAGAGAGAGAGAGAGAGGGGGGGGGCAAAGCGCTCTCTCAGGCGACGATGCGTTTTTCGATGTTGCGATGCAATATCACGGCGATATCGAAATCCCGGCTGCACTCGAGTGCGGTTGTATTTTTACGTAGCTAATTCATTACACGCGCTCGATAATAATAGCGGCGTAAAAATATTACGGAATATTGGCGTTAAAGTGCCGTGCGCATCCAACTGTCAAAGCTGTCATATGAAGTGCGTCATCGAAGTGCATCAACGAAATGGTGCACTCGTCGCGCACCGGCACGGTGACGATTTTCGCCAATCGGCGAGGGAATCGGGTCTTCTTCATCTCTCCTGCCGATCAACCGTCGAGTCGTCTTTTCCTGTTCTCGCGCGCGAAAGGGTGAAATCCCGCCGAGTCCCCAACCCATCCTCCCGCCCCGGAGACGGAGCAAGGTTCATTTCTGAACTTTCTTTTTCTCAAAGACTTTTTTTCTCAAACGGTATCACAGTTCCAAAAGCCACGCAGACGCGGGCGGCCGTCGTCTATTTAGAAGATGCGCGCGGGAAAAGCGGCCGTTCTTTTCATGGCGCGCGGCGCGGCGCGGCGCGGCGCGGCGCGGCGTGGCGCGCCGACGAGCAGCGCGCGGCCTGTTGCTGCTGTGCAACAATGTATCGATCGAGCGGCGAGTCGATCATTTTTATCGTTGCCCGCGAGAAAGACGTTATTCGCCCGTGACCGCGCTCGGCGTGCATCGGTCCCTCTGTATTCCGTAATATTTTTACGCCGCTATTATCATTATCGCGCATGTAAAACGGATTAACCGGCCGCTTATAAATAAGACAACGTCGCGATGCGCGTTCGCCTTGGTATCGTCGCCGCGTGAGCGGAGTTGCATCAATATTTACCAAACAACTGGCCGGGGCCGGCAGCGCCGCCTGCGCTCGAGACAGGCTCGACTCTTCAGCCGCGGCGCGCTTCGACATCGCCGGTCCTCACCCTCGGCCAAAATCATCCCCGGCGATTTTGTTGTCGACGGCGAATCTAGGACACACGCGTTACCCGGTCGCAGCTGCGAAGATGGCGTATTTTCTATACCTTAATTTCCGCGGTCCCGCCCGCTGATAATTGAAGGGCCGGCCGAACGAGGGAGGTGGGCCCGCTTGGGGGAAAGTTCCGTCTCGGCGAAGCGCGCGGGGGAGTTACACGCGCCCACGTATTTACATTCGCATTGATGGCCTCGGCACTCTCGATAGCGATAGATGGTCTTTTCTCGCACAACCAGTGAGGACCGAGGAAGCGCTGAGCAACACCTCCAGCTCCTTCGATTCCGCCAGGAACAATCTCTCGTGTTCGTCAGCGCGAGGAAGAAAGAGATACATAGCCGTGTGTGTGTGTGTGTGTGTGTGTGTGTGTGTGTGTGTGAGCACACACATTCGATAGGATCAGGACAGCAGATATCTTTTCCCTCCCTCTTTCTCTCCCCCTCACGATATATCGAGCGTTCCGTTTCTTCTGTCTATTCTGTACGTAATCCGCGCACGGTAGCGTCGCGCTGACGGAGAAAGAGCGGGCGGAAGAGGGACGAGCAGCGAGTCGGTAAGACGGGAAAGAGAGAGGAAAGAGGGAGTCGAACGGGGGAGGGCAGGGGAGAGAGGCAGTGATACCGCCCCATCCCGCTCTCGGAGGTACCTCCTCGCGCGCTCCGTCCGTCCATACGTCCGTACGTCCGTCCGACACGGCCGGCACCTACGCGGCATTATACAGCCGGAAAGGTGTATCATGCATGCGCACGGCGCGGCGGCGCGGCGTACAGGTAAAAGAAACGTCGCCATGGAAACGACCATGGCCACCCTCAATCAATACGCGCGACGGGATGTCGGTTCGGTCGGTGACGCAGGCGAAAAGCCCACGTGGTCCTATCAGCCACGTGCGAGGAGAGGCGCTGCTTCTCTACCATACCGCGACGATCGTGCCCCTTTTCCCACTTCCAACCCTCTCTCCTCCCCCGCGCTCTCTCGCCTCCTCCGCCCTTCGCCAGCGTCATTTCTCCCCGTCGTCGTCTCACTGCCGCCGCTGCCACCATCACCGCGCGCACGATCTGTTACTCTTCCCCGCCGCCTCTCTCGGCTCCCTCTCGCCTCCCCCTCCTCCTCTTTCGCTCGCACCCTCTGCGCGGGGGTGGGAGCCTTCATTCTCGCGTTCCTTCCGCGAAACTCGCCGCCGATGCGCGCGGGATTTTGGATAACAGTGGTGTGAACCGCAGCAGGGATTTCCTGTGCCTATTCATGGAGAGGGAGAGAGGAGAGAGAGAGAGAGAGAGAGACACGTGATCTGCTGAAAGACGGCTGATAGCGAGGGTGATGTCGGCGTGCCGAAAGCCACGTGTGGGCCTCGAAAGCATCCGTTTTGCCCCATTCCCGTATTCCCCCATTCGCTCCCCCCTCCCTCCCATGGGGATTGCTTTCCGGGCGAATGTAAGCGCGACCGTAAGATATTTGGGAACTTGAGGATATTCTAAGCATTTAGCAACGACTAGCTGATCAATATTATATCGTGTGAATTCAGGTCATCCGCCGGGGAAAAGCTTGATAATTAAATAAATATAATTAAACGAGTATTTAAAGGCATAAGCACATATTGTATATGCTAAGTGTCACTATTGCCACGTATCGGAAATTACGTAAAAACTGCATCAGATTGGAAGTCGAGTTAGAGAATGCCGTTCGCTCGAGGCGACGTGGTTTCTGCATCGTGAGCGAGTTTGCAGTTTCAGAAGCTCCGAGAATTAAAATCGAAGGCGTAAATGTTGCAAAAATAGTGCCGTAGTTTCTATCCCCCGTTTATTCCGGCGTTAGCAGCTTGAGCTGCAACTCGACTGGCAGAGTTCAGTCGTTGTTGGGATTCAGAGCGATTTCCAAGCGAAAATCAAGAACAATTCCTTCCCCTGGGGAAAACTTCGACACAAGTGCGATTATACGCGAGAAACAATTTTCGCTGGAAGTTCGCTTCAAAGCTCAGCAACGTCAGAGTTGTACAATTTCCGGGCCGAGTGCGAGAACATCTGTTGCGAGACGTTCGCGCGTCCGTCGTAGCGAGACTGCCGACGCAATTGCCGCGGTTCAAGCAGATGAGAAACAAATGCGTTTCTCTCTTTTTTTTTTTTTTTTATACATTTTGCGCGACGTCGAACACCGGGCATCGATTCGCCGTCCCTTTTGTTGCCCCGCCACATTCGCGGACTGCAGTTGCAGTTGGACCGCGACAGAGGCGCGTCCTTCGCCTTCCCCCCTTCCCGCCCCCCTCCCCCGCTCGATTTCTCGCGGTGGCACGGCCATTCGTGTAAATGGACACTTCTTCACTCGAATGCGGACAGCTTGCATGCTCGTAATGCGAACAACGACGAATACTGTACGCGACGCATCCATATGCATATCGATCGCTCGAATTTTACGATCCATAAAGACTCGGCGACTCGGGACTCTCGCATCGATCGCGAGTATCTCGCGAGATAAAAGGAGAAATGGGCCAAACGTGAAATTTTAATGCTAGATTGATGATCAGCGATCTTTCACTTTTTTCCCTCCTGCGAGCCCAATATGGCAGAGTCGCTGCAGACAGAAGACTATTAGTTGAAAAAATGTCTCAACGAAACATCCGATAAGGGAGAGAACATTTTTTTTTCATTTTTCAGACAAGAGATGAATTCGCATATGAGTTGGAAGAAAAGTGTCGTATATTTTATCTATGCCATTTTTCATCAAATTTTCACGAAGATTTGCGCCGTCTCCTTGCGTTCACCGGTAAAAAAATCTCACGCTAATCGAAAGGAAAGACGATCGGGCAAGTTAGTTTAGACAGACATGTCATACTTATCCCACGCGAAATGGCAAACCGATTAACCCTTAAACACCAGGATGGGTGAGCATTCACTCGGTAATATTTTTTTTTACTGTTTCCACTAGATAGCAGCACATTACACAGCGGTGTCCCGCTAGGATTTATAATGTTCATAAATATTTATAGTTCATGTGCGCTAAAAAGAAAATAAATAAAAAAATTATAGGTGGCAATTCAACCGTTCTAGTAATAGAAAGAATAACAAACACATTCTAGTGTTCAAGGATTAAAGGATCGAGACAGCCTAAGAAAAGTCATCATCTTCGAGAAACCAGAGCGGCGATACTCCCGATCGTTATGTGCTCTTCCCGCCTTCCCACCGTGATAATCACGCGGAATTTCAAGTCACGTCCCGTTTCCTCCTCAAGTTCACGGCTCGAAGAGACGCGAAACTGACACGCGAGGGAAATTCGCCATTCTCGCGACGATAAACGCACGCATCCCGACGACGATCGTCGAAATCGCACTCTCCTCATCTCATATGAGGGCTCTCTCTCTCTCTCTCTCCCACATACACACACACACACGCGCGCGCGCGCGCGCGCGCACATACACATGTACTCACAGGGCGCGTATATTTCAAAGTCGCAGTACCGACTGCGGGGCGAGGAGAGGCGCGGCGGGGCGGATCCGCGGCACCGGTGCACAGGGATCATCGTCGCACACGTGCGGCTCGCACGTGACAAAGGGTAAGCCAGTAAAGGGAGAGAGAGTGAGTGAGAGAGAGAGAGAGAAAAGAGAGAGAGAGAGAGAGAGAGAGAGATCGAGCGAGAGAACGCCGGAGCGAGAAGAGAGAGAGAGAGAGAGAGAGAGAGAGAGAGAGAGAGAGGGAGAGAGAGAGAGAGAGAGAGAGGGTGCGTCTTCCACTTGCTCGAGTACACCGTGTCGACTTACGTCATTCGATAATGTTCCCTTTGCATCGGTGACCGATGCAAGCACGGCACCGATGAACATCGGCAAGGTGCAGCAGCGGTATAACTCGTGCCGGGTGAGCGGCGCCCTTACAGCCTCGCTCTCTGCGCGTTTCACACGCGTGAAGAAGCGAAAAAAGGGGGCCGAACGGACGGACGGACGGACGGACGGACGGACGGATGGATGGACGGGCATCTTGCCCGCAATTGCGCACGAGAGCCGGTAGACTTGCGTCATTTGAGACACACACACACACACACACACACACACACATACATATATTCTCTCTCTCTCTCTCTCTCTCTCTGTACTTTCCTCTCTCCCGGTTACTTCGTTCACGACGATACTCTCGCGCGCGCGGACATCGCAATTTACTCCTCTTGCGACGCGATGACACGTGCACACCGTTCACGGGGGTGGGCACCCAGGGGTTTGCGCCAGCAGCATACGCCGAAGATTTACGTCAGTGCTGACCCGACGCGCGCCCTCAAGGTCGCCTCGAGCGCGCGCGACGATCGTCGCCGAAGGGCGCCCGCCGAAAGAGTATAAGTCGTGATGTGTAAGTAGTCGCTTAACGAGGACAGCTTGTCACGGACAGAACCGTGTTATCGGCGTCCTCGAGTATCTCTTTTTCTTTCTTTCTCTCTCTTCCTCCCTCGCTCTGTCTCTGGGAGGTTCGTCTCGAAAGATGATGCCGTTTCGTGGAATTCTCATCGTCATCGTCGTCGTCGTCGTTGTCGTCGTCGTCGTTGTGAATTTTCCCTTCCCTTCTGTTTCCTCTCTTAGATAGTCCGGTGCAATTTCGCTTACCGTTCGCCGAGATACAAACGATCGAAAATTGTGTCTCTATTGGACAGCGGCAGGAAAGTCGCAAGATTTTATAAAACGTTGCAATTTTCTTGCCATGAACGTGACCGGAAGACTAACCAACGGCGGCTCTCACGAACGCATCTAGTTTACTTTATAAACTGCAATTTTGTAACGTCTTGCTAATTAGAAGTGATCGCGATCGGCTTATCAAGACTATCAAGATCCTCACAGCGTAGTACTCGAAAGTTTTCGATTTAATTAAGAACACCTGGAAAACGTATGCATAACGTTCGGGGTGAAGTCTCGCCGCTGTGCGAACGTCTGCGGCCGATCTGCGCACGCGGCAGTTTCTTAGCGCGTTGGACGAAAATCAAGAAAAAAGAAATCTATTTCAGAGAGCGTTTCAGCAGGGCGAGTCGATAGTGATACATCTCTTTCTCTCGCACGCGGACTCACCGCGTGAAATACATTGCGAGTGCGGTCGGAATTAGTTTATAATTTCTACCGAATTTCTCCCTAATATTTTAATCTAATATATTCCACCACATAGACTTCTGGTTGGCGTCTAAAAATGGCGGGCGAACTCAATTATTAAAGCGCGCGTCAGAATTCTAAAGCACCCAGATCAAATAAGTCAACGCTTGTTCGTCTTGTTTAAATCACGTCCGACGTGTTTTAATCATTCCAGTATTATTATAACAGTTAAAACGCGCTATCATTGTAGGAACGATAATAGCTGTTAACCCCGTAAAGTGCGGCGCGTGTTTACGGAAATTTTTATAAAGTGAGACGGCAACTTTCATTAATGCAGGCCTCCGGAGGAAGGACTCTCTCTTTCTTTCTCTCTTGAGAACGACGTGGTCCTCGAAAATTAATAACACTGGCTCCTCGAGTCAGCAAAAGTCGCCCCTTCCATTGTCCAATCCATTGATAATGAATAAAAATATCGGCTTCACAGAGGCGCACTTTCGAGTGCGTTCCCAGCGAGTTTCGATCGGCGCAGCGAGAAACCCGCCTCTTGCCCGTCGCGTTTTCGCCGCGAGGGCTCTCTTGTCCAATTATCACCGGACATCGCCATGATCAATCGCGACCAATGCGTGTAATTAAACGCGAGCATTCGCTCCGAGCAATAAGATTCATCTCCCACTGGACTAGCGCTCGCGTCCTCGTGACACCGCGTGCTCGCGGCCGGCTCGTGTAATAGCGTTCTCAAAATGCCTGACGTCAGCAAAATTGGATGTGATACCCGCGGGAGAATGATCGATGGAACCATTCTTCCCGTCTCTGTCCACCTCGTCGTCGTCGTCCTCGTCGTCATCGTCGTCGTCGTCGTCGATGGTGGGCGCGGATCGATCCTTGCCGAGACGTGCACAGAGTTTCTTCGTGGAATTTTTATGAAGCCGCGAGCTTTTTCGGGCGCAGCGAGAGAAAGAGAGAGAGAGAGAGAGAGAGAGAGAGAGAGAGAAAGAGAGAGAGGAAGAGAGAGAGAGAGAGAGAGAGGGGAGGAGGAGACGTGCGTCGGCGGATCTAGAAATCAGGTCCCCGTGAAATATACATACGTACGTACGTGCGCGGTGCGATTTCCAAAAATGTCCGCGGATAATTCCGTCGTGGAGTTTTGCCGCGCTCGCGGCCGAGAGCACGCCGTCGTCTAATCGCGCGCCGCGACCGCGCTAAAGAATTAAAGCATGAATGATGCAGTGCGCGCGCGGCGCTAACCGGGTCGTTTTAATATAGCGCGCGCGGACGCGGGCGCGACGGCATTACGAGGTACGAAGTTTCGATCGCGCGCGGCTCCACGTGGATGAGAGATCCGAAGGTGCGAGCGCCGAAATATCTGCATTTCGCGATGTGCCTTTTGCGGCGCGGCGTCGTCGGACGAGCGGGGAAACTCGGCGGAAAATGGGAAATCGAGATACGCCGGGCTGGTACTAATGAACGTGACGTAATGAAAAACATGTCACTCCGCGGCGTTTGTAGCCGCACGTTGGCGTATTTGGTCGTATTACTTTCAGTCATATCGATTCCGCGGGCTGCCTAAAATCCAATCCGCCAACGAGCACCGCCTGCGCCTCGGATCGCCTGCGATCGCCTCGTCACGTCGTGACTCTCAACGCAATAAATGTGCTAATCCCGGTAATGCCGGTAATGTGAGTCATG
This sequence comes from Harpegnathos saltator, assembly GCF_003227715.2. NCBI lineage: Eukaryota > Metazoa > Arthropoda > Insecta > Hymenoptera > Formicidae > Harpegnathos > Harpegnathos saltator. The sequence continues at coordinate 339,419 of NW_020229912.1, forward strand.
TAAACGCGGGAATTCATTAAAGTGCTCTATTGGTCGCGGAAACAATGTAAAAAAGAGTACGCACGTGAGCACGTTGATTGCTCGCAATTTTCGATAAGACCCACGATCTTCCTTTGATTTTTCCTTTCCCGACGAGGGGAGGAATTGTCGGCGAGGAAACAAGCGCCGTCGCGACGAGATCGGCCGAGAGAGAGAGAGAGAGAGAGAGAGAGAGAAAGAGAGAGAGAGAGAGAGAAAATAGCGCTCGCGTAGTGGTAGGTCCCGCAGTTTCTCGCGATTATTTTTATTGTCTTCTTCCATATTCGACGTAGACTTGAGTGACGTATCAGCTATCTCTCTCTCTCTCTCTCTCTCTCTCCTCTCTCTCTCTCTCTCTCTCTCTCTCGCCAGTTAGCCTTCCGCGTTATTATCCGTTGCGGCCGACGTCGTATCCGTTTGCGGAGAATAGTCATCCGACTATAATCTCGTCTCTCGTGTGTCTTGCGTAATACACACGCACACACACTGACGGCGACGACGACGACGACGACGACGACGACGACGACGACGACGACGACGACGACGACGACTACGACGACTACGACGACGATGACGGCGAGCCGTGTGGACGCAAGCTATTCGGCGCACGTCGGTGCGTAGGTTTGCCGTACATATCGGTTCTGTATACTAATTGATTGTATTTACGCGTATTATTCGGTAAACAAGTAAACAGACCTGCGTCAGCCGGTCGATATTATGTGCCGCTGATAAAATACGCAGTTCACTTCTCGTCGTGTTTCCCAGCGACAAGACTCTCCGCGACATAATTGCAGCATAAATGCGCGTACCCATTGAAACGAAGGAAAAAAACATATACATAAAAAATGAAGCGGCTACAAATGAGTCGGGAATTTTTTTTCTTCCCCTCTCTCACATTGCGCGCATTATTATTATTGTGTTTACTGCGTCCGGACCGACTCTGTCCGTGCGTATTTTGCGGGACTAAACCGGCCATCGCGGCGCGCTGATGACCGGCGAGTGTATGCGCTTCTCTACACGTACGACTGTTCGATATTAATTGCCGTGAAAGAGACATCGCCGTTCGAGGAGTAAAATAAATTTTGACGAGAAACTGCCGGCGACAAGACCGCGAAACGCCGCCGACGAGTATCGCACAATGACTCACTCGCGCTCCCCAGTGTCTCGCTTGCTTAATTCCGCTTTTTTCTTTTCGACTCACATTTAATGCCATCGATTTAACGGCATCGACGCTCTCCCTCCCGCCCCGATGCGTCACGTCGAGCGTTTCTTTTTTTCCATTGTTCCTCTCTTTCTTCGCACTCAGTCTTCTCTCTCCAGTTCTCTAAGATACTTCGGAGAGAAGCGCGATCTTCAGCAAGAACGTTACGTAATACATCAGTATGTGAATATCGGTGTGGATATTCGATCCGTGGGTCGCAACATGTCGGTATATAATATATCGGCGACCATCGGTTCGACCCAAAAATACTTCAGTGAAAAGCGTTCTCATGAGCAAGCGTCAACGATTATGTCTTATCGTTCGCGCGCGCGCATGTGTGTGTGTGTGTGTGAGTGTACGTGCGTGAACGTGTCTTTGTATGTGTGCCCATTAGAATAAGAAAAAAACACACACTACAAAGCATTCCTCGTACCGGTAAATTAACGCTCCTGAGAAGACACGTGTGTGTGTGTGTGTGTATGTGTGAGAAAATCCGTGCGCACAACTCGGATCGCAATCTCGACGTTGATAAGATTGCGCGTCGCGATAGCGATCTGCCGCTTTCGCAATCGGCACGGCCGCTCTTTCTAAATATCGCCTTATTAATAGTGAAACTTTATTAATAGTGATACCGACATTAATAAAGTATTAACAATTTCGTAATCGCCGTCGATCCGGTAGCGGATGCTTTGTGCAATTATAAATCAGGTTATCCGACATGGATCGATATCATAATCGAGAGCCGTTACGCAAGACACAAGAAATAACGCGCGAGAAGATCTCGCCTGCTAAAAACCTGCATCGGCGAAAAAAAAGATAGAGAAGAAAATCAGGCAAAAAGAAATGCGCGTGCTCCGGAGTTACGCAAACTTTGTTGCGTAAACCGCAATCGAGCAAAAATTGAATGGAAATGCGAATCAGATCGACGATCGGACACGGCAACGTAAGCTGCAGAATTACAGCGTTAGAAAAAATTTCGCGACAGTTTTTGCGACATTTATCCCACAACCGAAGATTCGACGAGTGAAGAGAAGAAAAAAAAAGAAGAAAAGAAACATTGTGGCAACTGTACTTACATTACGATTATTATTACGCATTTATGTGTTTTTTTACACACAGCCAGGTGACACAATTTGTCGATGCGTTATGGTCATGCATCTTTCGCGTTATGCGATGCGCTACGCGCATTTCCACTGTGCTCTATTTGCGCGAGAAATATTTTCAGCATCGTGGAGAAAAAAAGATTCGTCGCAGCATTGACATTCCTCGCGGACGAAGTTTCTCCCCGCGGGATTTCGGCGTGATTCGTAATTCGTGCGAATCAAGCGCTGTTTAATTACTCGACGACCAACTCTATATTCGAAAGTTTATGTGAAATTCCGAGCTCTACGATCTTCCTCCATTGATGTGCTCCGGAGGATAATTCCGCCGCGACGATTCCGAGAGAGAGAGCTAACGGTCCGTTCCGTCAACTTTGACAATTTATCGAGGGATGCAAAAAATTTCTCCTCGACTGTCTAGTTATCTCTCTTTCTCTCTCTCTCTCTTTCTCTCTCTCTCTCTCTCTCTCTCTCTCTCTCTCTCGAGCGAGCGAGCGAGTGAGAAACCAGCGCTGTGCATCTCTAACGACTGTAATCAACGACTTTGTTATCAGGTAACGTTTTTTGCGGCAAAAAAACGCGCGAAGCGGAGCTGTAATAACATTGCAATTCGATTGCAGATCACCGTTTTCTTTTATTCTTCGCTTACTTTTCTGATTAATGGCGATTAAAATGTCGCGGTTATTATAGCCCGTTTATACAACACGGCCGAGTGTTACATAAATACAAATATCGCGCGGGAAAACATCAATTCATCGTGCAAGATTAATAAGTCGCTCGCGGGTTCAACGAGAGAGGGAGAACAACGGCGAGCGGTATATGAATGAAGCAGTGCAAACGTCTTAGTTTCGTTTCATCGAGGCGAGTACACCCTGACGAGGCGCGATCGTCCGGACACTCATTTGTTACAGTATGTAACTCAATAATCTCGCCATTAAATGTTCATCAGACGTAGGAGCCAACTAAGGCAGACGCTCACGTCGGTTATACATACTTCGCGCTAATGCAAAGACAGTGAAAAATCCGCTCATCTCACGATCGCTCATAAACGAGACACCTTACATTGCGCGCGGAACTTACTAACGTGTCGATTTCCGTTAATCATATGGCGGCTTAACTCGCAATTGAGTTACCAACGATAGGCAACAAATGTAATTTGTACAACGTATCTCTCGTCTCGTCTCGTCTCATCGGCTCCCCATTGCCCACAATTCTCCAGACAAATTTTCACCGATTATTCAGGCCGCGATTCTCAATCGATCGAAGCAGTTCTTAGACTAATTGCAGTTTATTTATAACTCTGAAGATTACGGAGTCTCCGAAGATTGTATAAAATAAATATCTGTGTATGTGTGTGTGTGTGTGTGTGTGTGTGTGTGTGTGTGTGAGTGTGTGTGTGTATGGTACCAAGGATATAATTTAAATAAAAAGATGAATAAAATGGAACAAAATAGAGTAAAATAGGATAAAATAGAATAAAATAGAATAAAATAGAATAAAATAAAAGAGATAAGAAACTGTACGCGAGACCGTCACATCAGTGATTCCTACGTTATTATTTGACGTGCTTAAGCGGTCATCTCGGATGAATATCGCCCAATCGACAGGTCGTACGTGGCGATCGAGATACGAATAATTATTCAGCTAATCGGGAAAAAAAGAAAACAGGTCGCGCAACCAGGTAGATTTGACGTCGATCGCGTCTCGCACCTAATGTCAAGCGGAGCACTTCAGGTCATCGTAGGTTTTCTGCGGATTTGCATAGCGTCGGAGACCGCACATTGTGACGCGCGTATTGTATCGCGAGGTCACACGAGGTGCGCGCGTGCACGCGGCTTGTTGTGCACGCGCAAACATATATTATATGAGTTGTGTAGGTCTAGGTTCCTCCAGTGGCCCGGAGGGAGCGAGAGGAGGGGGGGGAAGGGGAGAGATGACGGGCTGTGATAAACCGACCAGAGTTTGATAACATCGCCCACACCGAAACGAACGCGCATGAAAGGTCGAACGCGCGCGGCACCGCGAAGTGCATACGTCGAGAGCGAGTAAGTAACGTAAGTACGTAGATAGAGCGATACTTTAGCGTAGCGCTGGGCCGTCAACGACGTCCCGCTGTGTGACGTTACGTTATTTTACCGCGAGAAAAGGCGCGAGCGCGTACACAATGTACCGTACGTCATCTCCGCGCGGGGATGTCTCGCGATAACGCGTCGCGGCGAAACGTCAAAAACGACGACGTCAGGTGCTGGAGAAAGGGAGACAGGGAAAAAGAGACGGCGGGAAGGGGGGAGAGGAAGAGGTGAACGAGTAGCGAATAATAATGCCGTAATCGCAACGTTGCGCTGATTTCGGAAGATCCGCAGCTCGCGCAATTGAATCTCGCATTTTCGGATTTCCAGAACCGCGCACCGACCGGATGGCCCGATACGTCACTCGACGCAGGCAGCATCTATGAGGAATTACAATGTATACCCGTAGAATCGGAGCGTTGTGTTCTATATGCGCATACGCGTATAAAATCGTAATTGCGACCCAGCGCGCCGCGGATTCTATCGTGAGAGCCGCATAAATAACGAATATTGTCTCGACGATTTTACAGCGAATAAGAAAAATCGGAAAAGGGATAAAGATGATAAAAAAAAAAATAAAGTCGGACGAAACACATCGAATCCAGGTAAAAAGGGACTCCTCAGGCTTCAGGTTTGTACACGGTCAGTTTTATTATCGCTCTCTCTCTCTCTTTCGATTTGTCGCTCGTCACGAGACGAGTTTGAGATTCAATGCGATCGCGCATCGTCATTTACCGCGATCGCTTGCAAACGCGAGTTTGCCGAAAGCTCGCGTTATCGGGAAAATCTCGCGACTTCGTGATGTCGCGGGTTAATTAAGCGGCGCGATTAATACCGGCCAAGAGCAAATGGGGCAATGTGTTTTCAGTGATGTGCAATTAATAGTTATAACTTGATAAAACACGATGAAATTAATAGTTGACTTTATTATCGGGAAATTCATTATACGTCGCCCTATTTAGCCAACGAGCTTGATCGGCTTGCCGGAGCGTATCGCGCGCGCGCGCGATTTACTTTGTTGCTGATATTTAAATCGTCGTACAAAAGCATCCGCGCGATCGCGGATCATCATCCTCAAACGTTGGGCCTGTGCCTCGATCTCACGATTGCGACGTTCGCCTTGAGCGATTGACCAAAAGAAAACACAAGTCGCGAGATTAAGGACGGTATATTGACAACGACACAAATACGGCTGCGAGTTTTTTCGCCGCCGGTATATCTTCCTCTTATCTTCTCCTTTTTTTTTCGCGAAGCATGTAATTGGACGTGCGCATAGTCACGCATGCGAAAAACGCTCGAGAAAGAGAGAGAGAGAGAGAGAGAGAGAGAGAGAGAGAGAGAGGGAGAGAGAGAGCGAGCGAGATAATAAATTAATTAGAAATCTTCCCTTCGCACACAAACGCACTAAAAAATTGTGTCACCGCGTCGCTCACTCCATATCAGAACTTGCCGGTGGAGCGAGACGATGTAACAAATCTCAAGCGACGTGCACAATTGTTCACGTACGCGTTAATCAATATTCCTATCCACACACGTGTAACTACACGACACGTCCGATTCTTTTCCTCTTCCTTTCGAATTCGCGTTTGATCCGAGCCGCGAGTGGCCACTGGTCCTGAATTTACGATCGGTTACTGCCGCGCGACAAACAGATTAATTTGCATCTCGCTATTTATATTTCCGTTATGATCGATATATTTTTACACCGTCCCCCTCCCCCCCCCCCCGAGTCGCGATGCAACAATGACAAGGCCGAATGCGAAAAAGCAGACTGCGAGCGTCGCTCGCTGCATCCGGCTGGTCGCAGGTGTCTGCCTTATCGACAGTCCTCCGCAGGCGAGAGATCAGCCGGTCGCAGATGGCGGTACGAAACGGAACGCTCGCAAAACGCTCGAGCTTTCTAATATTTAACAACGATAGCGCGATACATACACACACGGCTCCGATATCTCGGCGACGCGACGTTGCGTTGTTGCGTCTTTATGAGCTTTCGGCACGAGCGAATCCGCGATGCAGCAACTCCAGCATGTCGACGGCCAAATCAGAGAGACACGTCGGGCCGCGCGCGCGTTCTACGAAGCGCCGATTTACATCCTCATGGAATCTGAATCGCGAAGTAATCATCGCCCGTCGGAGCGCGCTTTATATGCGTCGTACTTCATACGAAGCGTCGTTCCCCGGCGCCGCGAATTAATAAGTCAACGTGCGCCTTAATCAATGCGCAACGATATAAGACTGCAAATTACGTGTCACCAGAGACAAGTCTATCGCGAATGCATATACGGGAAATTACTTCACATTGGCCAGACACTTGTATTGCGTGTCCATCCCGTCGCGTCGGCGAAGTCGCGCGCTACACAGTACTTCCAATTGGTGGGCGCGCGCCGTCGCGCTCATAAATAACAAACAACTTCTCAGGAGCCCCGTCGGATCGCGGCCATCTCAGTTTACTCGTTTACGAGCGTTTCGGCGCGACAGCGAGCGAGCTCCGAAAAATCGACGGCTGACTGCGATTCTCGAACATGTGTGAAAAATCGATATGCGATATTTCATCAATGGGGCTACTTAATCGGCTCTCACACCCGTATTCATAGCCAGACCTTATATTTAAGGCCTCCTTAAGCCTTTATCTTCAGATGCTCCGTAGCCAATAAAATAATCCGTGCAGCATCTGAAGATGGATATATGCGATGGTAGAAGAATCTCATGATATCTAGTGACACTCGTCAAATATCGTACGCGACATTTTTCGAGAATTGAGCCCCTGACCCCGTGGCCGCGACTGCCGCGACGATTACGACTCATCTGACGCGCGAGCAGGATAATACAAGCGTGATGTACCTACTTGTGCAGCCTTGCAACAGCGTGCGCGTACTCTAACCTACGCTACGCGCGAGGCGACCGTCGCCCTGCCTCCGTCAAGGGCCGATTTTCATAAGACTGAGGTTGCAAGGGCCGTGACGTACGAAGAGCGAGACCGAGACTCGAGCAGCTGGCGAAGCGAGCGAGTGAGCGAGCGATCGGTCGATCGCGCGATCGATCGCGCTCGACAACTTCAGAGTACGTGATTCGCTTCTCGATAAGTACATCTTCGAGAATTCTCGAGGATGGTGGAGCGGCTCGCTGCCCGAGGCGAGTTCCGCGCGCTCTCACGTTGCCCCCACGTGCCGTTCGTCGCACGAGATACAATTAATCAAGAGCCGGAGGACTCGACGAGGACCTCGGCCCTCGACAGAACAAAGGGAGGCCGTCGCGCAGGATCCCGGAGATCCGTATCGCCGTCAGCTGGAGCTCCCGAGCCCCCACGGCGCCGATCGGATTGCCGCAACAGGAGGCAACCGCTGTCATATCCTGTCCATCCCCGAATGCGCTCGCGCTCGACGTCGACGACGTCGACGACGACGTGAACGCTCCTCTCGCGGGAGTCGCGTTCTTTTGTATCCCGCGTCGCCTCCCGCTCGCCCCGGATCTATCGACTCCCCGTGACAGGCGTGTAACGAGCGCGCGGGATCGTCGGGAGAAATCCCGAGATGCCGCCGTGGCGTTCGCCCGACTATCGACTCGGCCGCGAGCGACTCGCCGTCGCGGAGCAGGATCAATAAATCTCTCGCGCGCCCGACGGAGGCGCGTCGCGGCGCATCCTGACGCATCCTACCTGCCTGCCTACCTGCCTGCCTGCCTGCCTGCTCGCGACCTTCGAGGGGTTGAAAATTCTTCTCTCCCCCTCCCGCTTTCTCTCTGTGTGCCTCTCGGTCCACCGAAATTCGCGACACACGCGTGCGTGCGTGCGTAAGCGTGTCATGTGCGTATGCGTGCAACAGCGACACAATCATACGCTCGCGCTTGTCGCGCGACTGTGCGCGTCTGTGTGTGGCTTCGCCGAGTGTATACACACATACGCACCTACGCACGCGTGCATGCGCGCGCGCACAGTGCACACGCATACGGATGTGTGTGTGTGTGTGCATGCGCGCTGCGCGAAGGCCATGTCCGACAGACTGTGGTCTGACGGCTGACTTTTGCGAAAGGTAAACAGGCGAAAGAAGACGATTTGCTACTCACGGTTTTTCGCCGGCGGGCCCGCCGCTCCCACACGATCTCTCCCCCGTCGGGTGCGCGCCTCGGTAATTATTTGATTTTGCACGGCAACATTATTGTGCGTCCACTAAAAAAAAAGAGAGGGAATGAGGGAGGAGGGAGTGAGGAGGACGAGCGAACGAGCGAGCAAGAGAAAGAGAGAGAGAGAGAGAAGGAGCGCACGATAATCGGACGTAGGTAAGAGGGAGAAGGAGATAGATCAAGAGAGAGAGAGAGAGAGAGAGAGAGACGCGATACACACGCACACAGAACGAAAGAAAGAAAAAAGAGAGACCGAGGAGAAAAGGAGAGGAGAGGAGAGGAGAGGAGAGGAGAGGAGAGACACACACAGAGAGAGAGAGAGAGAAAGAAAGGAGGAGAAAAAGACGAAGGGTGAGAGGGGGAGAGAGAAAGAGAAAGAGAGAGAGAGAGAGAGAGAGAGAGAGAGAGAGAGAAAGACACACCGAGAGTGCTCGCTTGATCAAAAGCACAATTTTCGTGACGTCATCGGCGGTCGGGCATGCGCGAACGGATTTCAGTGATTTTCCACGCACGACGAAACACGTGCGACGAGTCGGTCGACGCCACTACTGCTCCCGCACTCAGCACTACATATCGCTAAGAAACGCGCGGCATTATCGCGTCGAAGCGGCGGCACGGGCTTCCACAGATACCGAGCGCGATTCGCGAGAGCCACCGCGGCTGCCGACATCTATCCATCCACTCCCACTTGTTAAGTGACGTACACTGACGTCATCGATAGTTTACCTTGAGGCATGACATTGAGCAGCAGGTCGGCCAATCGCCGTCCGGCAAAAGTTCCCGCGCGCACTGGCCGCGCGCGAGCGGGGGCGCGCGCGACTGTCGATTCGCATTGCGCGCGACCACGACGATGACGACGACGACGACGACGACGACGACGACGACGATGATAGAGATCTCCCGCGGCGAGAGCGCCGCGATCGTTTTCGGTTTCACCCGAACCTTCGAACGCGCTCTATGCAGCGGTGTAAATCAGCTTTTCCGGCGTTCGACCTCAACATTCCAACGAGCCGATTGGAAGCAAAGAGCAGCTTCATCATTCGAGTCCCTGTGATCTCGACTCGAGACATTCTCTTTCCCGAAATGAGCGATTTCGAACGATTTGTATCGATTTGTCTCTCTCTCTCTCTCTCTCTCTCTCTCTCTCTCTCTCTCTCTCTCTCTCTCTCTCTCTCTCTCTCTCTCTCTCTCTCTCTCTCTCTCACATGCACCGCGCTCACAAATCTCAAGCTTGCTTAGGTTTCGGTTTTTGTATGTGAATTTTACAGTTTCTAGTTGAAATGCATAATATCTCGTTCTTGTGTACGATTTTATATAATTATATAATTTGCAAGATTTTTCTAAAGTGTTACGTAGAGTTTCTCAGCAATTTTCTATAAAATTTCAAAGTACCATGCCACAAAGCCGCAGCTTCGCTCCGTGTCGCAGCATAACGAGGTAGGCGAATAAAATGAGAAAGGTAGGGTTACAAAGATGTGCGATGTAGACTTACGCTAAAATTAAAGCGTCGCTTAAACTTAGAATGCCACGCTCAGCATGCGCCGTCGTATCGTTGCGGACTAATCGCTTTCGTGCTCGAACAGAAAGATGAAGTCGATATCCATGCGACCGTGATTATTTCAGAGTATATATCCCCCGCGGTGAATGCAGCCCTTCCGCTCCTAATGGAGGACAAAGTGCGCTATTAACATATCGCAATCTTACATCATTAATATAGTTACGATACCCGCCGAGTCGTTAGACTCCCTTCAAAAAGAAAAGAAAGCTGTAATTACGAGGGTGTATAAAGCAGCTTTAAAGCCGCTATTATAAAATTGACCGGAACACACTCGTCTTTATTCTCCCCGACTGTTCTCGTTTACTCAACATTCACTCAACAATATTTCGCTGCGCATCGTCGGAATGTCGCGCGTCGGTCCCGATCACGTCGTTACACTCCGTCGGCGGAATGAGGACGGAGGAAAGTGCTGGATAATCCGAACTATCAACGCTATTTTATCACCGTACTTTGCGTCCGCAAATACTATTCGCAAATCTCTCAAACAAATATCGGGAGTCATGTCTGCTCGCTTCTGCCAGAGGATCCCAGGAAGCACAAACCTCGCCTAAAACCGGACGTCTAAAGCGCAAGACCATTTGTCATCTTTGTGATCACGCGTTGAATCACTTTGTCGCGAAGCATTCTCACGCACGCACGCGCGTGCACGCGCGCTTAATGAAAATTTCATCAGTATCGCGCGCATTTCTCGCGCGCATTTCCCATGCGCGTGCACGCGCGTGGAAAAACACCACGGCGAATCAGCCGGCTGTGCGTTCTAATGAACTACGGGCCAGCCGAGAGTCGAGCCGCGGCTTTTTCGCCGCGCGGTGTGCATGCATACGCCAGCACGTCATTCACACCGGCGTGATGTAAGGCGCGGGCGCTAAACTGCGCGCCCGCGCCCGGGTCTCGTGCTAACTAGTAATAAACGCGAATGCCCACACGAGACCTCGGACACGCGCGGCGACATTTATATGCATAATAATAATGATGGTGATAATAATAATAATAATAATAATAATAATAACAGTAACAATAACATAATAATAATAATAATAATAGAAACAACAATCCACGCGAGATCAGGCGAAAATCCGCGGCGCACGTAGGTGTAGTCGCGCCGTGCGAACGCACGAGAGCGAATAATCTTATCGTGATATATTCCGACACCTTTTCTCCTTTCGCCTTTCGGTAGATGGATGGAAAAAGGATCGAAACGGAATTTACCGTGCGCAATTCGCCGTGGTGCTGGTGGCCTCGTTGACTCCGACGTCGTGCGATGCGCGTAACAACTGGCAATTTCATACTGAACTCTCGCTATTTGCCGAGTGGAGACTCGAAAGCTTCCGAGTCGACTTGAAATGATCGATGCTGCTGTTGGCCCTTCTGATTGGTTTCCGATCGGTTTCGATGCGCGCGTCGCGCGGCTCACTTCGCTCCGCGGGCGGCAACTGTTGTCGCGTGGAGATCGTGTTTTGACATTTTGACGATAAGGGGATTAATGTTCGCGATATATATATATATATGTCGAATGCCGTGATGTTGCAGGCTTCCGGATTCGATAGTCGAGGTAGAAGTTGGAGTTTAATGTGAGAGCTTACGAAGATGGCTTGTAAAAAGAAGCACGTGACTTCTCGCGAAAAATTGCGCGAACCGTCTTGAATGAGAGAACGTATATGTAGGCTATTTGGCGCGTCATCGTGAACGGTCGGTGATCTAACCTTATTTGCGTTCACGGGGAAACGGTAATGCACTTGCGAGTCGATATCGTTTATCCTTTCTTCCATCCGACGAGCCTCCCACCGCGGTTTCGAAACTTACATTGTCTGAACTTTTCCTTGTAATTTCGCTCGAACTTATCTCGCCGTATCTATTTGCGAATGTTCGTTTGCATACAATATAAAATGCTTAGGTTATCGCGCGCGACGTTGGGAAACAAGCGAGGACAACGAAACAAATGAAAGACGAATGGCACATGGTCGCGAGAAGAGACAGGGAGATGTTCACGATTCCTTTGTAAATTCCCCGTCAGACGGAAGTAATCGAACCGAATCTGAACGTGCAAAACTCTACGCACGCCGCGCGGCCTCGTCTGTCGCTCATCATTTTTTCCTGCATAGTGAATAAATCGAGAATTGGAAGATGAATGTTAGACATCCCGTGAGTATCGCGAATCTCAGGGAAAATATGATTGTATGACGAATCATTTCATAAAGTGTCGTGTAAATATCTGATACCTATCGAAAAACCCGATATCCCCCAAATAATGTTCGAACATTACACAATTTGAAAACACACGTCGACGTCTCTTACAGTTTTGTAACGGTACGCGGATAAAAGTAAATTGACAGATTTATTATTTCAGGATTAGTTGTGACATTGGATTCTCGTTTTTTATAAATGGGGATTACGGAGAATTTTATGAAATAACTTTCAAAAAATATATGGCTTCTCTTCACAATATGTTAAGTTAAAAAACGATATTCATCAATATGTTTTTTAAATGCATGTGAAACCATGTATGAACCATACGATATTCACTACGTGAGACAAATAATACTAGGATTTGGTAATGTGCTTGTCGATTGAATGTCCCTAGAGAGGACGGAAAGCGCGATGTGGTTTCTGTCAAGTGTTACATACGTATCTCTGTTATTTCTGTAAACTTCATACTAATTTAACTATTTGTCATTATCGATTATTGAATTTCCAACTATGTTAATCAGGATATTTTGGCGCAATAGGAGAGACAAAAAGACATATGCATCATCGTATAACTTTATCACTATATGGTAAATGTTCTATATAAACAACATTTATATAGCATATTATTTGTTTTTAATTTTTGGGAGCTTCCATTTTTTCAGAAGATCGAAATTAGTAGAGAAAGTGTAAGGTGTATGCTTTACATATTATGTCAATCTTGCTTGTATAATTAATACAATATACGCAATAGAATTAATTTTAAATATATAATATAGTTGTTGGTTGTCATGATCCGTATCATCATGCTCATATGTAAAGTTATAAACAGTTTAATAAATTTGAAATGTATTTAATAAAATGTAATATGTTGTTAGCACACTTCAATAACACAACATAAATTTTTTTCTATATAATTCTATATAATTCAAAAGTTATTTTCTCTTTAAAAGATATATTGTGTTGTATCATTTTTGTGCAGTTGCAGTGGTAAATAAATGACAATGGCGCACACCAGTCAAAACCATGAAGCATTCAAAAGCGCAAAACTAAAAGAAAACCGACAATATGAAATCCCAGAGGATAAGAGTGCTGCACAGACTGGCTTAGACATATTATGTGCATCTCAAGTAGATCGCAATATAAGCGACGAAAATGTAGAGAAAAAGATATCACTGTTGAAACATTTACTAGGAAAGGATTTGAAAGCTGCTGATTTTAAATGGTCTCTTTTTGTAGCAGCATCCAACACTTATCGCTATGATACTTGTTTAAAGCCATTTCCACCCATGTACATTAAAAATGAATGCAAGGATATCGAAGCATTGGTATAACCTCTGATAATACCAAATAATGTCTCTCTGTGCAATAACATATGATAATTTGATTACTTTTTTGCAGAGGAGGGCTATAGAGACAGTCCCTCCTTTGTCTGTAATATTCAAAGAACTCAGTGAAGCTGGTGTATATGAAAACTATGGTGAGGCAATAGAATTATTATATTGGGTATTGCTACGATTAAGAGATCCACATATCAAGAGTGTGCAGAAGGAATACGTAAGTTTATTATTTGCAACATAGAAATTGTTTTGAAAATCGATACGACTCACAATTTTACACATGGCATAAGTTTCAAACAGATAAAATCTTATATTGCAGTACGATTGGGTACTAAAAAAGGTACCCCTGGAAATGCCAGCTGCAGCACCAAATCTCATATTCCAAGTAGAGAGTATGAAACAATCTACGATGGAAGAGAAATGGAAGTCGATCAGGAAAGATCAAACGACATTTTATGCGTATCATGGAACTCGTTTGGAAAATTTCCATTCCATTGTGCATTATGGTTTGCAGCAGAACATGTGCAAGGTACGATGATCAATGTGGAATAAAATAGGATTTGTTCTTTCATTGCTCCATTGTATGTTCCTTTCTCATTTGGGTAACTTTAAGTTTGCTAAACGTCCTTACACAACTCATTGTCACAGAGATCGGAATTTGGCAAGGGAATATATCTTTCGAGCGAATTAGGGGTGAGTTTACCCTACAGTCCTGTGGGTTATGGATGGGGAGGTAGTGTTCTTGGAAGCGAGATAAGTTGCATAGCACTTTGTGAACTGATTAATCATCCTGATATAAAGAGAGGCGACTCAAGTGAGTATACAGTGAATCTTTGAGTAATTATAGTTTACCATACGATAAAATCTCAAGGGCAAGTGTCTGTGATAGTATTACTTTTTAGGTGATGTTATGCAAAACACATTGGACGATTCTATGGGTGGTAGAATACCGAATAAGTATTACGTGGTGACCAATAGCGACTTGGTGAAAGTACGCTATTTGCTCGTCTATGCTCAGGATGTCCAAACAATCAGGTGAAATGTGTAGCTTACCTTACCAATTAACTTTAACTTAACACTATTGTGTTGTCTTATTAACATGGAGGATACATTATTTAAATTTTACACGATCACACGATCATTGTCATGAGCAACATTTTAATATTTCAGTGCTAACACTAATAACTCGGGATTGCTGACATGGTTTAAACAACACAAATTATTGACATTCGTGCTCGGTTATGTCGTATTGCTAGCTTCGGTTGGATTGACACAAAACAAACAAGTAGAAAAGTACTATAGGTCATTTATCCAAAAAGCAGGACTCGAATGAAAGGAAGACGAAGTGCGGGCACTTTATGTTGAGATGATAAGTCGAGATCTTGATATGACACAAAGGTTATACAAGCAATATATACACAAAATATTAGGATATGTGTGTCAAAGTCCACATGTATTGTAAAAAGCTATACATGTGCAGTTGTATCGGAAGAAAAAAATGTAGAAAAAGTATTTTCCAGTCTCTTGTAATAGATAAAATATGGCTTGGAAAAGTAGCTTTTCCCGAAATTTTTATTTTCGGTATTTATCGCCTTTTACATGTCAAATATTTGCTTATGATGTGCTTATTCCGTGTAAAGATTATTGTCTTTTATATGCATTTTTCGAATATATATATATATATATCAGGATAAATATATTTTATATGATAAAATATTACAAACTACATACACTTTTTTAGAAAAACATTTTTATTTCTACAGCGCTCTCAATATCGCGAAAGTATAATAGGGAAGTTTTCAGTGACCAAATAATCATCTTCAAATACAATGATAAGATTTACCTCAAATTCTGAAAAAGAGACCACGACATATGATATGTTACAAATATTTCTTAAATTTTTGTATATTTTTCTAAACTTCAGAAGGTAGGATAGCATGCCAGAGAACGTGCTTACCAACTTTGAAGTTACTTGTACTCAAAGTGGGACATGTAAATAATCTTGGAAATATCATGTAAATTGGAATAGCAAGATTTGTACAAGCATTGCCTTCACCAATCTGTATGTTCTGTATCTCGGTCGCTGCAAAAATACATTTTCAGATATTCTCACTGTATATCATCACTACAATATATTACTTTCCAGCCTTTTGCGGCCGAGAGCAGAATCATGGCTAATATAAAAGACGATTCTAAATACAATTGCAAAAAAAGTAAATTTGTTTTTCTATGGTCTTACCATCTCTAGAGTATCCCTCTGCACACCCACAAGTTTCTACCCTGACCAATTGCAGCTCTATGGACTTAATAACAGCCTCACAATGTTCAATTACTACCTTCAAGTACAGAAATAATAAGTGAAGGTACAGTACTGGAATAGTAATGCATGTAAAAAGTTACATACTTCCCCAGTCAAGGGCTCAGAGATTTTGCAATGCAGAGAATCTAATCGCCCTGAAATGCAAAATCTTGGCACATTAGTTCTGTCTCTAGCATTTTGCAGGGACTCTGGCATTATTTTGAAAAACACAAGTTTATTATGCTCTTTCTCCACTTTGTTACTTGGCTTATCTTCAACTATAAATTCCAGTGACTTGCTAACATCCTTTGCGAGGAAATTTCTTTTGATATCACAGCGTATCAAATACTGTATATTAACAAAAACACCATGATATGTTTCATAGAGAGATTTACTCCCTCTTGGCTTCAATGGTAATTCAAAGGGTATCTCGGTTTTGCCACTTGGAATCTTTCCCGATGGAGCAACGTCCAGTGTATATTGCACTAGCTGTATGGGCTAAAAACAATTAAAATTTGCCCGTGAAGAGTTCACATTTCGTTCCTCAAATTTAGGTTTAATATAAAAAATATTACAACACATACCACATGTGTAAACTATAATATATACATTAACTAACCTTAACAGAGTTATAAAATGCTTCAAAAATACCAACATTCTTTGAACTAAGTTGTAAATTGACGGAACCTTCCATGGTGAGAAATATCCCATCGTGTTTCACATCCGAATTGGTTTTTAGCAATATTAAACCAGCAACAACCTCCTACAACGACAATATAACCTCAATCTCAAATCCGCATTCTTCGCAAAAAAGAGAAAGAAAACCGTACACAACGGACAACTGACCCCTTCGTGATATATTTTGCTTGCGCGTTTTAATTTTATATCTATGTTGATAGACATTTTCTTCGGATTATGTTTCTTTCGACACTACTTGATGGTTGTCAAAAGTAATCGTATCTGTCAAATTGAGTCACACGTCGTCAATAATATCGTCAATATACTCGATGTACACGACATTTTCCGACTGACACCGCAATTTTTACTGTATTCGCGACCATAATTGAAGCTTATCAGTCAATCCTTGTTGCTGGGCTTTCGTAGGAACTTTAAAGTTTCGGAAAACAGCTGTTGATAGGTTGCGATCAGCTGTTGATGAAAGCTGCGTGCGACTAGTTTGTTTGCAGACAATCCAGATTGTCTCCCGAACAATTCGACACTAACCCCTCCACTTCCCACGAAAAAAAAATATCGAGAACACAAATAATGCGTGTTAACAATCAAGTAAATATTAGGAATCATACAAATACTCGTGCAATGGGATATTCAGTACAATGTCCGGTATACAAGCGGGACATTGTATTAAAGAGTTAGTACTCGTTACGTGTCTTTATTCGAGACACACATTGTCCCTGCGAGACTTTTAATATTTAAATGCAGCTCATTCTACAGCTGGCGACATTATCATGATCAATAGGGCAACACGACAAGAAATTCTTTTGAGAGAAGAAGGCTATATCGAGAAACGAGAAGTGGCGGGTAGCCGACGCGGAATCGTGGAAAACTGCACCCAGATATAATTTGCATCTCCTTTCGGCGTCACGTTTTCTTTCATTGCGTTTTTCACATTCGGTTCATGCGTGTCGTTCTCTTTCCTTCTTTAAAGGGTGCGCGTCTGAGGGATTTTTGAGAATGCCCATTATTGAATATCCTGAATTATCTCTCCGAGCTCCAGATCCCGGCCAATGCAAGATACTGGTGGAAACGTTAGAATTACGTGTCGTTATGTCCAACGGAACGACCAATCGGACGGCCATGTTCGCGCGGTATTTCCCCCTACGAGCAACGCGTGCGCCGACCTTCGCGTGCCCAGCCAAACAAATTCAAACCGTCGGAGTCGTTACTTCGAGAGGTGAATCCTGCTTGGCGTGACACCGAAAGTCCGTTTGAGGCTCGCTTCTCGAAGGGAGAGACGCAGATACGTGTTCAGCGTCGCAGAAATATCGTCTTCCTACTGCGTGCGATTAACGATGGCGACGAAAAGTCGGGCCACAGTAAAGGTGAGCCTATAATACGGTCTCTGGTAGAATTGTGCTTCCGCCTTGGCATCGATGTCGACCGGTCGTTGCTATCTGACATCTTTAAATACCCTTCGTATCCCCGAGAAAAGGCACTCGCCATGCTTTCATAGTTATTGTTAATCCCGCGGGACTCTCGATATTGTGCACGCCCGAGTTCCTGGATTTACACGCTGTGAGATACGAAGCTCACGATTTCGTCGTTTTCACCGAATCCCTCTCGGGCATCTTTTTCCCCTCCCGCCTAGGTATATTACGCCCTTAAACGTAACGTCAACGTAATCTTCTCGTGTGTTGAACGGAAATCGTTAGATTTGAAACTTACATGCTTTACTTATCTTTCTCCCGTCAATGCTTCCTGACTTGCAAATTGCAAAAAACGGTTGTGTAATGAGTTTGCATGTATCAGTTTATCAATAGAGATTTTCCTGTAACAAAGATAGAAAATTAATGTAAATCAAGTGTGAAATCAAGTCTTAATGTGGTTTCATTATCAAATATATGATCCATTTTTGCAAGGAATGTTGACGAAGTGTTATATATTTTAGATATGTCCGTACTTGATTATTCTAAAGTTTCTTTTGTGATGCAGATTGCTGTGAATCAAGAAAATGTCAAAAATATCAAGCCTTCGGTGACAATTTTGCCAGGGAAAACAAAAAGACCAGTATTACGTGAAATAAGTAATAAAGTCAATACTTTAAGAGGCATAGAGCCTGTAGATAGGACTAGTTTATTGCAAAAGGATAAGAAGGCGACAGTAGCTGTGCAAAAGCGGCAACCTATAAAACCAAAAGAGAAAATAACAGAGAAACCACCCGTCCAAGTTGTGAAGCCGGTTATCAAGAGTACAGTCCAACCGAACGAAACCAATGTACCCTCTGAAGATCCCACATCGATGAACATTTCTGATAAAAAAATAGAAACACCCAAAGCATTTTCATCTGATCTGATCTATGAGGATATTGATGAACAGGATGAGAAAAATCCCATCCTTGTCGCTCTTTATACCAATGAAATACATGAATATCTGAAAGAATTGGAAAGCAAATATCCTATTAAAAAAGGATTTTTAACAGGACAAGAAGTTACTGCTAAAATGAGGAGTGTACTGGTAGACTGGTTAGTTGAAGTACACCAACAATTTCGACTGATGCAAGAGACATTGTATCTCACGGTCGCAATTATCGATCGTTTCTTACAGGTAAAATGCCTACATAGGTTAAATGGTAATAAATTGACAAAACTGATAAGCTCATTAATCAACTGACTTGTTAATTTATTAACACCTGCGTGTGGCCTTGTCTTCATCTTTTTTCACAGAGTTACCGAACGATAGACAGGAAAAGATTGCAGCTAGTAGGTGTGACAGCAATGTTTATCGCTAGTAAATACGAAGAGATGTACTCTCCGGATATAAGCGACTTCGTATATATAACGGATCAGGCGTATACGAAGTCCGATATATTACAGATGGAGATGGTCATCGTGAAAACTCTGAATTTCTCGTTCGGCCGACCACTGCCGTTGCATTTCCTCCGAAGATATAGCAAAGCCGGAAAAGTATGTACAATCTGCACAAATTTTACGCTCCGTTCGCTCGAATTGAATATCATCTTGGTGAATATCATCGTGTATTTATATTGGGCTATTAGTTTTCAATTAACTTCTGAACGATCTTTCAAAGGCACTTCCTGTGCATCACACAATGGCCAAATATTTCCTGGAGCAAAGCATGGTTCACTATGATATGTGCCATTATCAACCTAGTCTCATCGCTGCAGCAGCAATATATTTAGCGTTTCTGTAAGTAAGATGAAAGACGGAATTATCTTATTATAGTACGTGTCGCGAGCTAATGATTAAAGATGAAAAACAGCAAATAATAAGGGCCATTTCTCGTAGAATCATCGGCAATGATGAGGAGGATGAAGGTAAAGTTATCTGGACAAATACTTTAGTGCACTATACCACGTATTCTAAGGACGAAGTGTTACCTGTCGTACGTGATATAGCTGTTATCATAACTAACGCAGAAAAAAGCAAACATCAAGCTGTAAGGAAGAAGTACGTCCACTCGAAATACATGGAGATCAGCGTTCGGCCAGAACTCAAATCACCAACTCTTTTGGCCGTCGCACAAGCGAGCAAGGAGACATAATGCTATCGTATAACGTTCGTTTGTGACATTAAAATACATATATTTTTTTTCTCAATAAGGTATTTGTCTGTTGAATGTCATAAAAATCAATGAATCCAACTATGAATGTTGGTATAATACACGAGGATTGCACCTTGCGAAAGTTCAGATAAAGTAAACTTTATCACAAAGTGATGAATGTCGTGTCGATTAGACATTTAATTACGAATTACTTATTGAAGAGCACCTCCATTGCGAACTAGAGACGAGTTTAGAGACGTATTTAGAGAGTATACACAGAGGTTTGTTAGTGTAAACATTAAAAAATTTAGTCAGGTAATACTGATGGACTTTATTTTGGACTGCCGTAGTGGAACTAGGTATAGCAGAAACCACAAAATGTATTTTATAGAATATTGAATAACTTTTAGTTTTTATTCCTAGCTGATTATAAAAATATTTTGATTTTGATACGAGTCCTACAACGATGCTTTTGATGTTGCCATATGAAAATATGAGAGTATTCCAGACGTATACTTCACTTTTTGTGCTTTTATATATATATATATCATATTTTCTCAAATATAGTCCATCTTTAATCGGCATGAGAATTCATTGTTACTTTCGTCTGCACTTGTAGTTGTGAAATGCAAATTGTAAAAAAAGTGTATAAAAACGCAAAAATAAATGCTAAGGATATTTTGGAGCTATCTATATCGTTCACGAAATTTTTATCAGTATATTGATAAAAAAGAACTCTAATCTTACTATTGATATTTATATATACGTCGCATTACTATTTCTTACAATGTGTACATAAGAGATTTACTAGATAAACTTTCGCTAAAGTATTCGGTCAAATCTGAATTTATACGAAAGAAATTAGAAATAAGAAATCCTAATATAAAAAAGACCCAAATTCGATTTTATTATACGTTTAATCCTAAATTCAAATATATATATATATACACGATTATATCTCGGAGTGAAGTATAAGTGGCTGTTATGTATACTTAGGTCTTGTTAACCGTAAATTTAATATGTAATATGATACAAATATAATGATGTAGATTAAATTACTAACTATACACCTTTGTAAATAAAAAGTGAAATCACAACTGCTACTTTAGTGTCTTAATCTCAACCATTTATTAACGACAAAAGTAATGACTTTTTCGCAAAATACAATATCATTTATAAAATATTTCACGTGATCTTCGGTAGAAGACGGTAGAAAGTTTCTTTAAAAAATATCCAACATGCACGACGTGAAATTACTTTCTGGTGGTGGATGCGTTATATACGTATCTAGAAAATGAAACTCGCATTAAATAATCTAGGAATATCGATCGAATGTTGGGGGACGGTATTTATAGTCTGATCTTACATCTTAGATTGTCTTAAATTTATCTCGAGATTGCCGTAAGGATCGCTTTTTTAACGGCTGCATAGAATATTAAGATGAATATGAGACAATTTTGAATATAAGATTAGATTATGAATAGTGCCAGTTTCTATCCCACGTCGATCAAATCTTAACCAGAACCACCTTTGCCTGAATTTGGTCTAAAGAGAATTTCTCATGTTACAGTTTAATCGACATTGAGAGAGAAACAAGAATGATGCTGACTGCGCGTAAGGACTCACCTACTAATTTAAGATATGCAGTCACTTCTTGAAGTTGCGCCGGTGCGTAAGTTGCCATTCTTTCCTGCAAGAGAATTACAAAATATAAATAAATAAATACGCACAAAAGTCACTTGATTTTCCAAAAGAAGGATCTCTGCTTGCAGATCTCCCAATTGCTAAGTTGCTTGGATTTTGCCGAAGACGACGAGGACTCACCATCTCGCTTAAGCTCGTGGGCGCCGACCTGTCCCATATCTCGGCTTTGCTGGTCTCCAACAATTTGAAGAATTGCTGCATCTTATCCTGCAGCTCCGCCGCATAGTCATCGAGTCCAAAGTGAACCAACGCTTTCACGTGCTCCGACATCTCATCTGTCAGTGAAAGGTACATCACGAATGCGTCTAATTTGTCTAACATAACGCAACGTTACCAAACGAACCTCTGCGTTTGCACGTGTTGCTGATGATTTCATAAAGCGCGTGAATCAAGCCCAGATCCTCAAACATACTGCCTTTTTTCAAGCTGAAGAGCTTCCTTTCTTGCTTCCTGCGGTTTTTACTGGATCGGTAGCTCCTCCTGATGAGAGATGGGTGCGATTAAAGTTACGTCTCGCTCGGTGGAATCTTGGCATATACACGAAAGAGAAGCGAATTCCATACTCACCCGGATGCCGTAGACATCCGCGACCTTTGACTAGCGGCGGAGCCCGCAACGCTGCTCGCGTCGCTGAGGAAGTCCGTGACTTCTCTGATGGGCGTCGGCTCATCGTGACACATGAGTTCGTTAGTCGCGGACGTTTGTCTCGCACTCATCTCGGCTCTCACTGTGGAGAGTCGCGACTTGTACCTGACGAAATTTTCTGTGGCTTTATGCAGTTGTGTCATCGTGTGCTCTGCGTGCTCTTTCACTTCCGGCAAGATGTGTGTGTCTGTAAGAACAAGATGAGCTTTAAGCACATCTGGATTTATTTCCAGTTCTTGAAAATATGGCATTTTCAAGCAGCTAAGCGAAACGGGTGTTAATCGATACCGACGATTAAGAAAGCCCCCTTAGCAACCACTGACCATTCAGATCTAGACGTCGAACGTCATGCGCTATCCTTATCGCGTGTTTCCAGCACCTTCCTTCGCATAACAACGCGACAGCTTCCTCGGCATCGTTTAAATAATACCTTAACACCTCCGCTGCTTCTTGATACTTTCGGTCCGCTTTCAGACGCTCCACTATCTCTCTGTAGAGCTCGTGCGAATCTGCAGGACTGAAGGAGTCGCTCTTAATCGTTATATCCTGTCGATCTTAATTTTCTTGCATATACGAATAGGAGATAAAGATATCTTTACCTTAAGTTCAGTTTTGTCGACATTATGATGCAGTCTTGCCAATTGCCAGCCGACTTGTGCGCGTCCAAGGCTTTCTGAAAGTCTTCGCTTCTGCAAAACATAATGGCGGCTTCCGAGTACATCTTCTTGCTCAGTAAATGCTCCCCGAAAACCTCAGCAATCTTCTTGTACTCCGCGCTACCCTGCTCGAACAGTTGGATCGCCTTTGCGTGCAACTTGTGATCACGTATCAGACTCAAGCATTCCTCAAATTTGCCCGGCACTTTGGACAAGTGTACGAGCGCGGAGTCGTAGAGGTGAAGATGCATGTCGATTGAATACTTCATGAAGTTCTCCTCCAGCTTGCTCAACGCCCTCAAGAACGGGATATATTCCTTGGGATCCATCTGCGACTTGGACGCTATGAACATCGCCAGCTCGCACTCATACATGCCTAACGCGGTGTCGTACATAACGCGCATGTTCGTCGCAAACTGCAGGCACGCGAATGCACTTTCGATCATGACCGAGTCCTCTGTTGCTATGACCTCTTTGAGCTTCCCGAGAGCCAGTTGCAGTCCTACACCTTGCTTATTCTTCATCAGACTCAGCAAAATCGGTTGTATCAGGTCACTCGCGTCATCTCGTTTCTCCATGACGTCTCTTAATCTTCTACAGATTTTGTCTACTTTGGTCTCGACGCTTGGCTCGTTGCTTCTCGACATCGCGTTCGACCGCATGATGCGATCTTGGTAACAACTCGCATACAATGTAACGCTGACGTCCTCGTCCTGTAACTCCGACAAGAAGCGGCACAACCAACTTGATTGCCCGTTGTCTTCCACGAATTTCTCCGCGTTGTTCATAAATAACTGCGGATTATAATCGTATATTAAATTCGGGTTTATGTGATGCTTCTTCACGAAGTCGATCGCTGTTCGATAATCGCAGTCGTCAAGGTGAAAGCCTAATATGCGCAGTAACAATGGTCTCGGATTTATGCACTCCAGATTACCCCGGGGCATCTGTAAAATCGTCTTTGAGTCTCGCGATACTGCTGTAATTATTTCTGAACCGCTTTCGACCCGTCCGATATTGATATCTGCAATGATAGATCGCAAAGTCGCAGCGTTAGAAAATCAAACTTTGAGAAACATTAGAAACACACTAGAGAATCGAAATTAGAAAATTTCATAAAAGCCGTAAAATAGCGGGAAGAGATTGTGGAAAATATTCACCTGCAAACGACGGCATATCGGTGTGTTTCCAAGGCTTGATGGTTAAATCGAACTTTCTCAGTTGCTTCATACCTCTTTCGTTCAACGGGATACAAATTAACGTGTTCTGCAGCGTTGTGAGAAGCAAGAATTCAGAATGTACGTAGAAACTTATAATGTTATTGCAAACTTCGTTACCATCGATCAGAAAGCGATAAAAATGAGACAGGCCGATAATAAAGTGTTTGGAGCCAATTTTTATGGCTTCCACATGGCAACATGGCACTGTCCATTTTATATTCGTTGGAACCAGCCCTATACCTATGGTGTATATCAACACAGACTTATTTGTTATCACATAAGCTGCACTTGCGTCAGGAGAAGGGATGATATGCTCTATCGGATCATCCACTATGTAAGTGCTTCTGCAAAAATATATCCGAATCTAACTCTTAATCGAATGTGGCTATATATACGATTTTATGACGATCTTGGATGATTAAATTACATACTGTACTGTTATATGCTCTTCCTCGGAATTCATATCAGCCAGAGACAAAATGCACAAGAAAGTACCTTTTGAGCATAGCATAATATCCTCAGAGTGCCACAAGAAGTGATGCATGGTGTAAACACTACAGGTGTCAATTTTCTTCAACATATCATTGTCAGAATCTTGTGCGTCTCGGAGATTGTATGTTTTGAAAACTTTGTACGTTGCGGGTGAATCCTACAAGTACAAATAATTCACATTTTACGTGTGTATGTCTCATGCGTAATTTTGCATAAGTGTACATTATAGCCTCATCATTTCGCTTACCGCGTCTTGCCTGAAAAATGTTAAATTATCATTACAAGAGACAGTGCAAAATATATTGCTGTTTATCCAAGATTTCTTGTCCGTGACATCTGGTGCAAAAATAATCGCGTTCACTGCTTCTTTGACTTGCAAATATTGATGTGCCATTGGTGGTGGTATAACTTTTTCTTTGAAACTTGTTATTAATATTTTCTTCCCATCAATGACACCGACCACAGCTTTGTCATCCACAGTTTTGCCTCTACTGTGATTTACATACCAATTGAAAGAGTAAGATATAATTTCTTTCCTTGTTACAAGAATCAAGTCTGTAACACTATATCTCCTTGTGAGGCTCCATGTTGCAAATATCAATGGATTATCAACAGAAAAAATGATAGTCTGTTTGAGATACCAATGATAATTATTTTCAGTCCACAATTGTAAAATGGTATTTTTTGTGTCTGATTCTTCACAGGTGACAGCCAACACCTGTGAATCTGGTGACCAAAATAAATCTTTCACCTAAAAGTAAAATGTTTATGTAATGACATTTGTGGCAAGAGATAGTAAGGAAAATTATTAGAAAAAAAAAGTTATTTTTATATTCATATTTAGTATACCGTTACTTCCTTTGTTTCAAAAGGAAGAGAAAACTCTCTATGTTTAAGACCATTTTTCTCAAAAAGTGCTATAATAAGTTTGTTATTCAGTCTCTGAGATACAGCAATCAGGCTTCCCGATGGTTTCCATGCCAAACATTCTTCCAATCCATTGGTTGGTTCACTAGTATATTGCAAGGTACCTTCTCTGTCAAATATTTTAAACTGCCGAATTTTAGTTGCAGCATGTAGAAAACTGACAGCAAATAAAGCACCATCCCCTCGCCAAGAAATTTTGGGAATACCATCATCCGATTCATTTGCACATATTTGTTCTGGTTTGGCTTTAGCTGCTGCTTTACCTTCTGAACCATGAAACTGAGTATCCTTTTTGCCCCAACCAACAGTTATGAATTGTTTCTTTCCAAAATCTGACGAATGTAAATCCACCTATAATATTAAATTTCATATATTACATATATACATATATTGAAAAAATTATATATCGATTACTACAGAATGTATTATTTCAGAAACATAAAGAATTAGCAATTAGTTAAACTTTTACCTGTGATATTACGAGGAAATGATTTGATATTATCGTAATTAGAATTCCATTGCCTGTCACCACTGTCATGATCTCATGATCTGGACTAAGTGCCATACACTTTAGGCCATTATAAGACGCTACTATTTCATAATCAAAATATTCCGGATATTTACTTGTTACATCTAATTTAGCGATATCACCATTGTCATATGCACAATATAACTGCTGCCTTGCAGCGGAATATTCGAATCCAACAACCTTCGAGTCTTTGTATGTGACATCGTGAACGTTAATATCATGTTTGTCATAAACTGGTACAATGAAGAGGCGAGTACCCAACAGAATATATAAATCCTCATTAACTGGATTTACAGTGCATTTCCAAGAACATACGTTCGAAAATTCACAGCTGCCTTGCTCAATATCTTCTAAAACCGTCAAACTTTTGCGGTATTGTCGATAAACGACCAAATTCTTCATGTTTCTATCGATGTATCACTATGTGTCGTAAATGGCTGTATTCAGCAGAACAAAATTGGTTTTGGTTCTGGTTCAATAAATGGTTCTGTTACGCTCTATCCCCTACGCCAGTCAATGATTATGAAGGTAAAAGAAAAACAGGGATAACGCGTACGCAGTCCCCACGATAAAAAATTCATTCATTCAATAAATGATTGTGCGCTGGAAAACCCCAGGCTGACGCCAACCCCTACGATCAAAAATATGCGCAATTATAGAAACCACATCTGACCGTCACGGCAGCGAACAAAACACTAGTAGGTTGGTTGGTTGGTTGGTTCTATTTCTGGCTCCGGAATGTATTGAAACAGTGTCCACACGCCATTTTCTAAAACACTAGTAGAACAGTGATCAGTGAGCGCTTAAGCCCGTGTCACACTACGGATTGAAGATCAAGGATTGCGGATTGAAGATTGAAATTTGACCAATCGGAATAAAGCAAGTCCAAACCGAAGTTCGTTGATTTGTCGAAATCTAATCTTCAATCCGCAACCCTTGATCTTCAGTTCGTAGTGTCACACGAGCTTTAGGCCCAGTTGCACCAACATTATTTTGGTTTTAAGTGAGACTTAAATATATCTCTGTCTTTATTTATTTATGTCCAGTTGCTTAAACGGAGTTGGTTAAACGGAGTTTAAAGCAAGTTGTGGAACTGGGCCTCAGTAAGAAAGATAAAGGTAGACTTATGTTTAAGTCTCACTTAAAACCAAAATAACGTTGGTGCAACTGGGCCTTAGCGAATGGCCGCGTTCAGTAGAACAAAGTGATCAGAGAGCGCTTAATGATTATTGTCTGTGATTGGAGCATTCTTTTAGATTTTTCATAGACCCAGAAGTATTTACCAATCAGAAGCGAGATTCAATGGAAAATCTAGTAATGTTGTCCAACTGTTGAGTCTGCTGAATGCAGCCATTGTTAATTCTTTTTTGTTTTGCACATGTTAACATGTTAATTCATGTTTTAAACGTATAACAATGTGCGAGACCGTGGTTGTCAAGTACGCTATTATGGTTGTAGCACGGACATAAACCGCCTAAAAATGGATGTAGCACGAACTACATGCAGGTTTTACCGCCGAAACCTGAAAGTGGATGTACCGTCGTAGTTCTCCTCTCAAAGTGGATGCAGATGGCGTCCTTTCCCAGTGCGGAAAGTCGGTGTCGCCGAAAACGCCGTGTGTTGGCCGCTCTCACGTTCCTCTCAGCTGTCAACATTTACCGAAAATTGCCACGTCGATGTTGATGCTTTCCGATATCTTTTTCCACATTTGTTGCACCATTTATGCTTATTTCAAGCTACAGCTTCATATTCCAGCCGCGATATTTCTAAGAGGACGTTAGCGCTCAGCGAGACGAGATTTCTCTGATACTGAAAATCCCGTAAGACCAACAGTCTTCATTAATGTCTTGTCGGTGGTTAGCTGAATTCACAGAGAATTCCATCTGTAATTCGCAATGCTGAATATTCGAACTACTCAACAAACTCATATAGATCTTCTCCAGTTTCATCACATTTTCACGTCAGTCGTATGTTACTCATGCCGTCCGAGTGATCCACGATAATAACAGCACGAAAGCCACGAAAAATCGTGGCTCGAATTCGTTCGGGCCGCCAACCTACCGACGGACAAACAGACGGACAGACATCAGCGCCACCATCAGTATGACAAGATGAATCGCGGAAAGCAGTGGTTGTGAGTGCCACCGAAGGAGTGAGCAGCCGAGCCGAGCCGAGCATCCGTCTGCGTGACACATATCGCACCCGGGTGGAAATTAAATTAGGGTTTCGAGCGAGTATCTCGCGTCCGCCACGCATTCGTAGATCTCATCGGTCGCTTCATCCGAGGTTCGGCTGCGGGGCCGACGACGACGACGGTGGCGGTGGAGGTGGTGTTGGTGCTGGTGGTGGTGCTGCTGCTGCTGCTACTACTGGTGGTGGTGGTGACGGCGGTGGCGACTGGGAGAGCGCGCGACGGTAGCGTTACCGTTTGGAAAACCGACGACGGCTCGAGGCTTCTAGAAGAACGCGGGGCGCCGTAGAGGCGGCCGTACAACTGCTGGACGACTCTCGTGTTGTCGGGGCTGTTGCAGGACGACGCGGTTGTACTGCATTTGCGGAGAGAAATCGTACGTACCTCGGCGTGCAGAGGAAGGAGGAGTAGGAGGAGAAAGAGAAGGAGACGCATTAGTTAGCCGCGCGGTGCTCGCGCGTTATATATCGGGCGCCGCCAGTCCCGCTACAACTCGAAGAGGGAGAAAGAGAGAGAGAAGAAACGAGGCGAAAGAAAATGAAAGAGTGAGAAGAGAGAGAGAGAGAGAAGTTAGAGAGAAAGACGGCGACTGGAAGTCGCCGATCATTGCGTACTTCTTTCCATTATTTATGCGAATATCAGACGTTCCGCCATCGGAAAACACCGCGGAAGCGACCCGTGACGACCTCGCGGCGTGTCGTGCTCGCCCGCGACTCGCAGCGAGCGTACGATTTCGACGGGGAAGAGAGATTCTTTTCTCTCTCTCTCTTTCTCTTTCTCTCTTTCTCTCGATGCATCGTCCCGACACTTGGCAACGCGCATCGTGGGTCCGCACACGACACACGCATGCTCACCTATCTCTGTCTGTTCACTTTGCCTACCTACGCGCACGAGACTATACACCATTGGCACACACATACACATATGTACATAGAGCATGTACGGAGATATACGTCATGTGTATGCGTGCAATAGTACACTGTCTTTCTCTCTCTCTCTCTCTTTCTTTCTCTCTCTCTCTCTCTCTCTCTCTCATTCTCGCTCTCTTTTCCTCGCTCTCTGCCACACTCGGTGCGGCGAGTTGTCAACGCTGTCAATTCATGGCCGATCACCTCGTTCATCGGTCGACGACGGGTGCATCGTGCCACAAGAAAAAGAAGATTATTGATCATCGTCTGGACGTTCGGTCACACGGCAGGACATACATTTGAGCACGGGTCATAATCGCGACGCGAGATAGTCGATGCGTTTTGTTTCGCGCGGAGGGATCAGGGTGGGAGCGGGAGCTTCTGCCGATGGTATGCGGGATGCTAACGATGTTGCCGCGAAATGATTCTCTCGTTAGCGCCTCGGTTCCCGTCCGCGACTTTAGCGTAAGATACGGCACGAACGATCGCTTCTGTTGGTTTTGAGACTGAGGTGCTTGGATTGGACTCCGACGATACGCGCAACGGTATTCTTCATCGTTACATTGGCTTCTGTGATTGCAATTTTGCTTCGTAAATCTTGTCGGGTCTCTTGCTGAAACTGTCGCTTTAATTTCAAGCGATTTCTGATAATAAAGATCAAAATGGAGGGGACTCGGAGGATTTCAATATTCTCGCGATGATTCTTAAAATTCAGTTCAATTGGAAGACTAAAAAATATCTCAAGAAGTGGAACTTGATGTGTGGGTGGAGGAAAATGACAAGTAGTTGTCCTTTGTTGTTAATTTCTCTGACATCTTTCTTTGTTCTGAGAAGCCTTCATCAAAGTGTCTTGTATGCTTCATGTGCGCAAAGCTAATCTTTCGCCTCATGCCTTTTTTTACAGAAATTGCATAAACAATGGCAGCGTTACCTAGAAGAATTATTAAGGAAACTCAAAGATTAATGCAAGAACCAGTTCCTGGTATCAGTGCTGTACCGGACGATACAAATGCTAGGTATTTTCATGTAATAGTAACGGGACCTGAAGACTCACCGTTCGAAGGTGGACTGTTTAAGTTGGAGTTGTTCCTACCAGAAGATTATCCGATGTCTGCTCCTAAAGTTAGATTCATTACAAAAATATATCACCCAAATATAGACAGGTAAAGTGACAAAAACTGCATTGTGTCCGCTCTAATCGTGCAACATGTGTTTTAGTTTTGTCGAGTAACCTTTAATATTCTCCTATATGTTACTCAGTCATAAAACTGTGTACGTTATATGGAACCTCTGATTGTCTCTCTTCTAACAAATCAATCATTAATTAGACTATAGATAACTATGAAAAAGTTACTCATGTACACACATTCACACAGAATATACAAATCAATTAATATAGAAGCAAGGAAGATAATCAATTGTCTTCATTTATATACTATCTGTGGTATAAATAATTCGAAATTGACTTCGAACTTATCTGCAGATTGGGCAGGATCTGCCTGGATATTCTCAAAGATAAATGGAGTCCAGCTCTTCAAATCAGAACAGTGTTGCTATCTATACAAGCGCTCCTGAGTGCACCGAATCCCGATGATCCTTTGGCGAACGATGTAGCTGAACTTTGGAAGGTCAATGAAAGCGAAGCGATACGTAATGCCAAAGAATGGACTCGGAGATACGCTATGGACAACTGATCTCAGCCTTTACAGATCGCCTGCGACGCGAAGCGCCGTTATTCCTACCTGTCCCAGACTTCTAATCACCTTACCCGCACCAACTGCGTATCCCGCACCTGTGTCCACAATTTTGCTATAAAAATAAAAGTTTTGTAAGAGTAAAACAGAATGGATATTTTCTATATCGTGGGGAGTACACAAAGCACCGTTGGATTTTATTCAACCGCTCCTTCAGAGAGAAATGTTGGAGAATGTTGGTGAAAGGACGCGATATATACATATATACATACATATATATATATGTATCGATAAATTATGTTACAATTTAGTTCCAAGTTTACATTAAGTGAAGGTATTATGTGACGTACGATTCTTTGAACGTATTTTGCTGCGAAATCTTTCGTGCAATTTATAATTTATACTTTTCTATTTCTATAGTGTATTGTGTCTTTAGTAGTGAAATCAAATAACTTACGTTCTGAGATATGAAATTCTTTTCCTTCATGAGAGAATTTTATTTTATATATATATATATATATACATACCAACTGGTTGTCGTCTGTCCGATACATCATAGACTTAAGTATTCTTGCATACTTTAGAATAGAGAATGGAATATAAGAGCGATCGTTATAACAAATTACATCGGTAATAACTGTTATTTATCACAGATGTCTTATAGGTAATATATTAAAAGAGAAAGAAGTTATATATATGGAAAGAACATTTTCGCAGTCTGTGTGATCTTCTAACGTCTGTTAAAAACGACTGTTTTTTCGTGATGTGTAGGATATTATGTGAAAGTTTGATTTTTAACGTGTAACGCATAATAAGAAGCATTCGAATAATTGATTTTGCTCACACGAGATGGATTGTAAGTGAATACGAATCTTCCATTATTATGTTAATGATAATTGCCAAACGATTACTTAATGTGTAAATACAAATAAGAGAGAAAACGAAAATAGAACGATACTTCATTGCGTCTCGCAATAAGTAAGTTCTATTAAGGGAGAAGATACGTGTAATAAATTTCCGTGTAAGAAAAGCCGAACCCGATATACGTATACGTATATATAAAATTATGGTTTTACGAAAATTATTTATATACACAGAGCACCATGTGTGTGTGTGTGTGTGAGATATGTAGCAATTTGCGTATGTGCATAAATATTTTCCATGTGATCAAAAGAACGGTCACAATACAAGAAAATTGAGCGGATGAAGGGAAACTAAATTTACAGATATCGTACATTGTATAATTAAATAGGAAGATGATGAGACGAGGTTTCAACGACGAACAACGGGAAGTATATATATCGATGATAGAAATATCTGATATATTCTAATCACGGGAATGTCGGCTTGATGAATTATATGAAAATGAATTATATGAAAATAATAATATCAATGCAACAAAGATAACGAGAGAGAGAGAGAGAGAGAGAGAGAGAGAGAGAGAAAGGGAGAGGGAGACATACAACCAGTTAGTATATAAAACAGCGAAAATGTTACGCGAGTCACCTTTGAATATAATTATTACGACAGTTCGAGAGGTTCTGTAATTCAAGGACACTGGGATCGGTTAAAACAATTGTAGATAATCTGCAATAATAAAGATATTATTATTAAGAATTCGGCACATACGGAGTGATCATTCCACTGTACATACGCATACGCGTTATTACATCGCATTGATACACGAAACAAGAAGAAAATTGCCCGAGAGCTATTGCGAAGTGATCAATGCTTCGTGAACTCTGCTCCGATAATGGATAAGATCCTGACGAAGTTTAATGCCACGCTGATGTTTCAGATATTATTAATTAACTGCACATTACTTTGCTCTCTTTTTCTTTGTGTTCACCTTGATCGTCACGCTCCATATAAAAAGAAGATCTTAACATACACGATATATACAATTATATCGATTGAAAATAAATAAAATTTTAACGTTACCGAGACCGCGAGAGCGAATAATGTGTAACGACAAAGCGCTAATGAGCGAAATAATCCATATCGATTTTAGTTACGCGAGGCGTATGCGCAGATTTCAATGACACATTATCACATTTCCGTTCTATTATCTTTCAAAGAGAAAAAGAAAAAATGCACTGTGATATACTTATTAACATTGATTCAGCGCTAAAAAGAACGAAATAGCTTATTGAGAACTTTTCCAAGAAAAACCTGTCGAGGAGGGGAGAGGTGCTTTTATTTTTATTTCGCGTTATTAATAGTCCGGATAATTTTAGTTCGCTTTTATCGGAGCCATGTCGTGATGTCACATCTCACTTCACCTCGCATATCATGCGACACATTTTAAAAGAATGAAGCTTTATGAAAAAAAAAAAGAAAGAGCTATACCCGATAACGAACGTGATCGCGTTGCGCGCGTTCTCCGGAAGAGCGGAAGGGGATAAAAACTACTGATTGAATTCAAAATTACATTTTATTGTATCTTAGTATGGACTAGCATATATACCATATACACATTCAATAGCTCATTTATAATTTATAACTTATTATACACTCACAAACATTGATAAAGACAGTCATGATATCTCGTAGCATGTCTCATGATTGATGAAGCTACAGCGCAAGCTCTATATATATATATATATATACATACACACATATATATATATACGTATATATATGTATATGTGTATATATATATATATGTATATGTGTGTGTGTGTGTGTCTGTAAGATATAATTATTTTTATTTTTTCTTTATGAATGTGAGGTGTTTGTGTGTAAGTATGTGTGTGCGTATGTGTTGTATGTGTAAATGTCCGTATGGCTGGGTGTCGATTATTTCATAACGATTCTGACTGCAATTTGGAGTCATTCATGCTGACTTTGCACGATCATTCCACGATCATATTTTCGTAAGGTTTATAACAGCGACAAATGTATGTGTGTGTGTGTGTATGTATACATATATAGATACATACATACACACGCATATATATACATACATCCCGTTATTAACCAAATATATTCTACAAATCAGCTATAATCCGTATTGCCGTAATAACTTTGTCAAAAGACGAGCGCGACACAAGTGTTTTGCGACGTTCCGAAATAATTCGACGACGAAACTAAGCCGGTTTAATAACCGCGTGCTCGTTCGGATTTCAATGAAACGGGATCTCCCACTTGCTTCTCGTCGCGCAACAGTTCGCATAATTTATCCGTAATAATCGTAGAAAAACTAGAAAAGACAGTTCTACAGCGAAAAGATTTGCACGGAAAAGAGAATATCGATGGAATATCAGAACAGACAATTCGAAACGAATCTAATGTGCATTTATTAATTAATATACTCGTATTTATCTCGATAAGCCACGCTTCAACGATCGCGCGCTCACATCATCTCCCTTCAAATTATTCGAAATGAGAAGTCTGTTTGGAGTCTTACGGAACAATGAATGAGACGTTCTGCGTAACAACGGGGACTTAACAATGTTATTACACGTAGCTTTGAACGAACACATAAATAATGACCACGCAAGGCCAGATTGACAGTACAAGTTGCAGATGTTATTGTTTAAAATGTGGCTAGACACATTCAGTCAGGGTGGCTTGCGATGGCTGAGAGAGTATCAACTTATTTATTTATATATATATATATATATATAAATATACATACATACATATATTTATATATATATACTTTTTATTTATATTTATATATTTATATTTATATTTATATATTCATCTTATTATTCTTAGCGTAATGACTAGATAAGTTTCAGCCACCCAATATATAACATCTTGTTTGATCCCATATATTATATTCATACCGCTCTGTTGCTCGTCAAATATATGGTTAAAATTTTTATGCCAAAATTCACTGTCGGTTAGGTTACATTAGGATTTTCTTGGAGAGGGGGTGCAGAGGAGGGCCGGGGCTCCTCCCCCGCTCATATGTACTGTGTCCAGTGATGGCAATTCAGTGATGGGCTTGCCATAGAATTTCCCTCACCACGCACGCACACAGCCGACTCGATCTATCCGTGTGACAGTTGCCGAACGCGTGGCTCACACGGATAGACCGAGCCGGCTGTGTATGCGTGCGTGGTGGGGGAAATTCTATGGCAAGCCCGTCACCAAATTCCCATCACTGTGTCCAAGTGCGAGCTTACATCTACAAAGTCTAGGATCTTTTAGATACACAGCCATTTCTCAACATTTACCAACGCGTGATCGAGAAAGCGAATGACCGACGTAAACTTATCGAGAACAAAACTATCATGAGCTCATGGCCGATTACCATTCGCGACGAGCGAGAGAGAGGGAGAGGGAGAGGGAGAGGGAGAGGGAGAGAAGGAGAGGGAGAGAGGGAGAGAGAGAGAGAAAGAGAGAGAGAGAGAGAGAGAGAGGTGAGTCGTATCTAGTCCGAAAGTGAGAAACACATTCATCGAAGAATTGTCTCCGACTTTTGACTCGGACAAAGCTCATGCCTTTCTTACTCCGCCGTCTCGCCGTCTCGCGAAAGGTAGCCGCTTCATAAGCGTGTGTCGCGCAAGGGCTCTGAAGCGTCGCTTTGAAAAATATCATAGCAGTGAGTGCGCTACGTCACAGCTTTTGTTTTCGTCATACAGTGCCGAGTATTAATATCATAGAACAGCCTCTCTCGATTAAGCGATATGTAGGCGTACAAGATCTACTTAGTGACATTTCCGTTTCGACAGCACGCGGAGTTATCCATAGAAGTCTCATCTTAAATATAATACATGTACATATACATACATATTATATATACATATATATGTACATATGTATGTATGTATGTATATAATATTGCGAAACGAATTTATATTTATCTATACTCGTTTAAAAAAAAATCTTTCTTCTCTCCCTCTCTCTGTCTTTCCTTTCCGTGAACATTGTGTTGCTTGCGCGCTCTTCTATATAATTACTACGGCGTTTATCACGAGATTTACGCGCTCCGGAGATCTACGGTGTATGTAGATAGTAATTTTTAGTACAAATTAATAAACTCACCGGCATCGCGCGCCGCGAGTATTCGTCGGCCTTAAAAGATAAAAAAGATTAAATAAACGCCTTTAGCTTAAAGTATCCCCACGATAGAAGAAGAGATCCTTTCCTTCTTGGTTTTTCTTCTTCTTTTATAAATATTACTACGTCATTAACTATGTAATATACAGTTCTAGCCCCCTGCTCCAGCCGTTGGTAAAGAGCTTTTTTGTGCTATTTATAATCATGTGCAACTGCATCACCTGCATCGCCTATCATCTTCCTTGGCGCGAATGTAATGTGATTCTCTGTAACATCCGGTTACTGTGTGCACTCACGAGCGAGTATCTTCCTTTCACTCGATCGGGACACGCTACGCGAACGGGTCCGCAAGGCGAGGATAACTCGTGGCGGTTAACAACAGTCGCGGTGATGTCGTATGATTTCGCAACAGACACGGATGAGATCAAACGCCGACGTCGCGTGCGTGCGGGATATATTTAAGGGAAAAGGGAAAGAAAGGCGCTTACTAAATTTGGAAAATTTATGTCCGTGTTATAGAGAATCTCATTAGTTTTGGTACTATATATATATATATATATATATATATATATGTATGTATATATATGTATGTATATATATGTATGTATATGTGTGTGTGTATATATATATATACACACACGCACACATACGTATATCTCTTACAATATAATCAATAATTATATAAATTATGCTTGAGTAAATATTTAGTAAGGTTTCTGCGACGTACCTATCTTTTTACGTAGTCTCGTTTACTAAGCAGGAGCTGGTGAACGTACGAATTGTCTTCCATAAGAATCGAAACACAAAGCGACTTTGCATCGAATAACCTGTACAGTAAAGATAGCGGATAGTATGGTAGTGGATGGCGGATGTATTGTCTGTTCACTACGCATCAGCCAGGCAACTGAACGCTTTTATATGTACACCGGAGACTCCTGACCGGTTAACAGCCTAAACATCGACGTGGGCATCGTTTTCATCAAAATCTAAAAAACAAGCAATCACACCACACCGTGTATGTACACATGTATAGGTCGTATATAAGAAACAAAATTCTGCTTCTCTCGTGAAGCCGAGCGGAGGATCGCGAGAGTGACGATGACGAGATGATGAACGAGAGAAGAGAAAAGGAAGAAAAAACGAGAAAGAAGGGTAAGAACGGAAAAGAAAAGAAGAGCGTCTACGTACCTCTCCCACCGACGTGGCCAGAAGATTAACAATCTTTTCGTGCGGTACAGCAACAACACTCTGATTATTGATTTCAATTATCCTATGTCCCACCCGCACGCCGCCCCGTTCGGCGATACCGCCTCTCAATAGACTACATATCACTCCGTTCTGTACACTAAATCCTAACTGATACTTCGTATCAGGTCTCTTGATTTTCACTTCAACAACGGGTGCGCACGGCACGACAGTCAGCTTGACGACCGTTTGATTCTTCGAATTCTTTATGTAAGTCTGACACGTGGACAAAGGCAGGCCGACTAATGAGACACCATTAATCGCTATTATTTGATCGCCAATATTAAGCTGTCCGCAACGTGCGGCAGCGCCGGCCGGCGCCAGGTTCGCTATGACTACGGTTGGCAGCATCGAGCCCCATCCAGATTCAACGATTACCACACCAAGAATCTCACCCTTCGCTTTTGGTACCACTACCTGCAAGCAGAACGATGCTGACTGCCACGCTGCGATCGTACGACAGGTATTTCAAATAAGAATCATTTGCTATCGACTGAGGCATCCCCGGCGATATTTAGCGCGCTATATTTTCTCACGCGATTTTCGTGACTTGAAAGTCACGACGGAGTTTTGACTAGAGATTCGACCGTTTCGTCAAAGCGTCTTCTGTATTTCGCAGTTACCGGGATATCGAATGATTAACGGTTGCCGGATTAAGAAGCGGGAGAGACGAGAGGCCTCACACAGAGTCGCATCGGTAGTTTACCTCTTTCTGCATCTCTTTCTTCGCGAACATCTGCAACTCGTCGCCGAATATCTCTTGCGAATTGAGCACCTCCTGGTAATCCATCTCCTTAACGAAACTATGGTCTTCTATCCCGTTTGCCTTTAGGAACTCCATGTAAGCTACTTGGAATGCTTGTCCGATACTTTGTGCTATGAATTGAGCCTCCTCACTCTCGAAAACGTGGCAGATCATCTTCGGAGTTCTGTTAATTTTCGGCACCTCCTCCATCTCGTGCGGCACGAAGCGTCGTCGCGCCATCAGCACTACCAAGTCGCCGATATCCGCAATGTACGAGATCGTGCGCAGAGCGTGATCCATCATAATCTCCTTGAGATCCGTGTTGAGCACCATGATCTTTTCCGTCGAAATGAACAGGTCCACCTCCGTGCTCGGCTGAGTGTCACCGTCCGGTGCCTGAATAAGCAGCAGAAAAAGCGCTCATTTTAGAAAAGTCCCGCGTCAATGCGAAAACCTGAAGGCCACGGCACGCAGAAAAACACAAGCGGCAAGAGTTGAAATGCTCGACTGTGATTGAACGATTCGCTTTAATTCCGCATAGTTTACGTTTGGCTTACGTTAAACATAGGTTTATCGAATTAGATTCAGCAGAGTTTAACTTTGCATCGAGTTTACATTGTTCTCCGTGCCATTCGCTCAACTCGCGCAGACCTCGTGCGGGAATATACGTACCAACGCCTGTCACGAGGAAGCAGCATGTGTGACAAAGTAGAGAGAACAAGTAATTAATTATGGATATTCGGGTCTTACAAATAAGTTGAACACATACATCGCTTAAACCACTAATAAAGTAAGTAAGTAAGTGGTGCACGAACAAGTATGAACGGTGTAAAGTTAAGCGTCATCAGCGGCGCTGTCAAACCTGAGAGTTTGACAGATAATGGTCCGGTGACATCCACCCGACCTCCGTTTAATTCGCAAGAGATAGAGAGACACAGAGATAGAGAGATAGAAAGATAAGTAAAGAGAGAGAGAGAGAGAGAGAGAGAGAGAGAGAGAGAGAGAAAGAGAGAGAGAGAGAGAGACTCTTTCACGTCGCTACCAATTGAATGGGGAGATATATGCGTGCGTCGTAAAATGCGGTAACAAACATCGGTCTCGGTGATCGAAAAGTGCAATTACGGGGGAGATTGCGGTAAATTTAGCACCGGAGTAAAGTAAAGAATGAACGTCAAGCCAACGGGATGACCGTGAGGTGAGTTGAGTTTTTTTTCTTTTTTTTGTTCTTTTTTTTCTTTTTTTTTCTTTTACGCTACGTGTTTCGCCGGTCACTATAAATCAATATATAGAAGAGGGATAAGACGAACGCGACTGCACGAACGACTGATCCTTTCAGTAGAGAACGCGAAAGGACAGCCAATCGGTCGGTCGGCGGGTGTACGCTGCGACAGGGGGCTGGGGTTCAGGGTTGAGGGTGAGAATTGGGTGATTGTTGTCTTGGGAAGATGAAGGGCAAGGCGGACCTTTATTTTCGTCACTGCCTCCTCCACCATGTGTTTCTTAAGGCGCTTACGCCGTTTACGTCCCCCTTCCTCTTCCACCTCCACCGACCCGAGAAACTGTAGTCTGAAAACGGTCGTGGACCCCAAGCAGCCACTGATCGGGGCCAGTTTCGGCTGGGCCCCAAGCGCGTGCGACTCGGACTGGCCCCCACCAGAAGCGCTCCCTATTAGTTCTTCGCTCGAGTCGCACTCGTCCTCCTCTAGGCTTCCTTGCGAGGCAATGCTGCAGCGACCATAACCATGCTGCCCCCCATAGTTTAAGAGTGTTGCCTGCATCGGCACTGGCCCGTCCTTCCGTTATGCACGCGCCAAACAAACAAACAAACAAAGGCTCTGCTAGTCACACATCGCCACGCACCACCAAGACTGAACGAGAGGCAAAAGAGCCAATTGTTCATGAGAGATAGAGATAGAGAGATAGAGAGAGAGAGAGAGAGAGAGAGAGAGAGAGAGAGAGAGAGAGAGAGAAATTGAGATAGAGATAGAGAGAGAAAGTTTGCACAAGAGTCGCTAACGATTCGACATCTTTCTTTCTATGTTTTCTTCTCTTCCTTTTCTCCGTTCTCTTTTTTTTTTTTGATTCCTTAATTCTCTTCGCTTCTCTATGTACGATATGTCATCATGCTTGTGTGTCCTTCTAGATAATAATGTCGAGTCGAAATCATTCGCACATACACACACGCGCGCGCATACAGATACATATATTATAATTTGGTTAATTAACAAACATACATACATACACACACACACCACACACACACACACACACTTTTTGCGTAAGATGCGACTCTCCCGATGCAACCTTCTGCTTTCGAGCAAGCTCTCGCGAGGTGTTTAGAAGCTGGTGCGACGTGCAAGCGTATACGCTACGGAATGGTAAAGAAAGTCGATGAATGAACTATATGCGGATTCGGCTGCGGATCGTGAAGAGAAAATGTATCGACGATGACTTTTTTCGTTCTCTTTCTCTTTATTTCTTTTTTGTTCGATAACGAGTCTCTAAGGTGACAACTCGTCTGACAACTCGGGGCTTGTAACTTCAAGGCTTTCAATGCTCCATTGGTCCAATCGCGTTTTTTTCCCAATTAGTCCGATTTACGCGACGTCCAAGGCGAACGACCAGTGACAACACATATAGAGTTATATTATTTTCCTTTCTTTTTTTTTTTTACTCGTGGCCGCGATAACGAGCTTTAATTCGAAGCGTCTCTTTGCAAGCGTGTTGCTTGAAGTCCGGATGAGAGGTATGAGAGAAGTCCGCTTGTGTGAGAAGCAACGGGACAGGCGCAAAAAATGAATGCGGCTTACTGAAAAGATACACCAGAGAGAACGTACGTTATGAGTGCCAAGTCGTTAATGTTAAAATCGATTGCAAGAGATTCAAATCTCGTTCACGGAGAAAAATGAGATTTCTCGAAGTCGTATAACAGTAAATGAAATTAATAAATCGCTATGTGCTTCTTTACAAAGTAATTCCATTTGCTACTCGCGTGCGTGAAAGAAGAAGAGCGCACTGTTACAAAAAAGATTCACAAACTCTATTTATATATGTTTAATCCTTGCATCATCGTTCTCTTATCGCTACGTTGTATGCACTAGAGGCCAGCTTCATAACATTGTGATCAATCATCATGCATGTACTATCGAATAAAATTGATGAGCGTGATGGAAATCCCGTGGACGAGAAGTTGCTCGAGTGTCTAAGCCTCAGACATTGGATGAATTATGAAGTCGCTTTTGACACACGTGCTTGATCATAGAAAGGCAATCTTTGATGCCTCGCTGCTGCGTGAAGCTGAAATATTCTTCCATCGGAAACTGAAAAGACGTCTCGTTCCCGCAATCCTAGTCCAGTCAACTACGTTCTGTGATCTCACTTCATATCACAAACAAGTCTCTCTATCCGTCTACAGTTGTGTAGTAAAGTCTGGTCGGGCGAACGAATGTACACGAGTGATTATAAGTACGTTCAATTTTGCAGGATGCTGTCACGTTAAAGTATCGTAGTGCCGCTATGTCGTTTACTCTACTTATATCTCGTTATTTCGTTCCTCTTTCTTTTCTCAAGAGACTGAAGTATATCGTGGGGAATTTCTTCAATTTTTCAACAGTTCACTCAAGACGGGACGTCTTCATTGGCAAGATAAGACGCCGTTGTGACGCGATTTCCTTTCTCTCTAACAAGACTACACGGCAATACATTGAATCTAACGCGAAACAAGAAGGAAAGTGTAGTTATCGGGTACATGGGCCAGCATCTTCCGTATATATTATAAGTTTTGTGCGTAAAATATGTCAATCAAAAGTCTACGGGGAAGCGGATGTAGCATAAGCGGATATAGCAAATATAGAAAAATATCTCGCAAAGAGAGATAAAGAGTGAAAAAGAGAGGTGAAAAGGTAAGTAGACGGATAGATACACCAATAGACAGAGATAGTTCAATAGGAAAAGACTGACAGACACACAGAAATAACATCAAAGTTACACTGAGAAGATGACAGTGTTCGGTGGTCAGGTGGTGGTGGTGGTGTTGGTGATGTGAGGAAGGGGGCGCTACACTGAAACATTCAGGCCTCTTTGCACAACGGCCAGTTCACAGTTATTTAGATTAATCGTATCAGATAGATAGTCAGAAATCAGCATTCAGATCTTTTTCTCAGCGAAGAGAAGTACTCGAGGAACGAAGGAAGACGAGCTTAAAATAAAATTATTCGTCGTAAAAAATTATTGTCAATTTATTGTAATATATTATCACTTATGACGCGAGAGATCGCGAGTGATAAAGAGAATTATCTAAATGCTGACAGTTGATCGCTCACACGAGCAGAACCTAAGAGCAAGAGGAAAGAATTTACTGCTTGGTTCGCTTAATATTGACAGTTTTCGAGAGAGAGAGAGAGAGAGAGAGAGAATAAGAGAGAGAGAGAGAGAATAAGAGAGAGAGAGAGAATAAGAGAGAGAGAGAGAATAAGAAAGAGAGAGAATAAGAGAGAGAGAGAATAAGAGAGAGAGAGAGAGAATAAGAGAGAGAGAATGAGAGAGAGGGGGGAGGGAGGGAAGGGGAGAGAGAGAGGGGGAGAGAGAGGGGGGAGAGAGAGAGAGAGAGAGAGAGAGAGAGAGAGAGAGAGAGAGAGAGAGAGAGAGAGAGAGAGAGAGAGATTGATCGGCACGACCGAAAGTAAAGAGCAACGTGTAATTGAAATAGGACACCCGATAGATTCAATAGAAATGAACAACCGTAACAGAGCTCGTCAACAAAGCGAACGTGAATGAGATACCCGAGTGGAAACGTATGTCTCAAATATCGTAAATGTGATCTGCTCTGTTTCAAGGGAAAGTATATCCGATATAACTATCTAAGGTCTTGCAACAAATCTTTAATCTACGGAGAATCGAAGTGGAAAAGAGTTTTAAGACACGACTCAATCAATGGACAGTAATCTTTCCTACAGAAAACTCTCAGGTTTAACTAATCACTTAAGATTCTAACATTTTAACCATTTGAGGTAACACACATAAACTGTTATTTTCAAAGTAAATAGCAAAAATAGAGATATTTTATGCGTATACGGTAAGAATGAGCGCCAATTTGACGCGTAGACCACTTTTTTGCAGCACAATTATCGCGGTACTTTATTACAGCGTTCAATTTTCGAGAAATTATAAATATTAAGAGTCCTCAAAAAGTTAAAAATCTTGGACATTGAAATACATTATTGCAGATGAATATACTGCACTGTTGTTCACTACAAATTAAGTAGCAAATTAAAATAGTATAAAGCATTCAGAGCATGCTGCTAATTTCTCCTTTTATCATTATTATTCGTAGTTGTAATTCTCTAGTAGTTTCCTGAGAAGCAAGTACATTATCTTTTGATATTCTCTAAGAGATAATAAAACCTCTAATAAAATTCGAGTTTTACTCTGATAGTCAACCGTTAAAAGGTCAACGAATGCCGAAATGTATCATAGCCAATGTATAGATTCTAGATATTTATTTGAAACTATATATATATATATATGTGTGTATATTATGCATCTCTCAAATTTAGTATACTAGAAAGCACTGATCTAAACGGATCAACAAAACAATGTACATTATATATAAACACAATCACATGTCATTTGCTATACGGATGCATTATCTATGACAAATTACGATCTGCTTACTTAATTAGTAGTTACAGCTCTTCTCAGAACCAAACGAAAGAAAATATATATTCTAGAAAAGTAATGTATAGATAACTTTGTTCTCAGTGTGACTTACATCACTTAACAATTCATACTGTACTCAATGATCTTTTTTCAACGCTTCGCATATCTTTAGAAAAAAAGTGTCCTCATATACATACTCTATTTATACACGAGATAAATAAATTGTGCTCTTATATACACATATCTGTATATAATTGTATGTGTGTATATATATATACACACACATTATCTTGTAAAAGTATGTGGTATCGGTTCAAGGAGAATAATATATCGGTTTTAAGATAAAGGAATAGTGAAAGATATGTTTCCAAATATGTACCTTTATCCTGGAGACGGCCTCCTCCGCTTGACACATTCGCGTCGACTTGGTCGGTTGACCTTCGCATACCAATTGTGTGGATCCCAAGTACCTCGCGCGGAATAGCACGCCCTCGATCAACACTGAGGGGTCGTCCAATAAGTCTGAAAGTGCCACAGACACGTACCATTTAGGACTCTTGGCTTCACTTTTTTCGCAGTTCAAAGCACCAAAGGCAACCAAGTGTTGCGAGAAATATCGAAGCGGTATGACAGAGGATACGGGTACAACGTTCAATAGCGGATCCTTTTGTCGCGCTTTTTTTGAATCTGTAGTTAAAGTTTTGGCCTTCATGTTGTAGCACAAAATTATAAAACAAATTTCGATACTGTATATATACTTGTCCTAGATAAAAATAAATCGGAACGCTCACTTCACTTTTGTGTCATTTAGGTCAAGATCGTATTTGCACGTAATAAGATCAACAATATAATTATGCTTTAATGTAAGAAATTCGTGATAAATTGTACATTCGAAATTCGCAAGACACTACGTTCGTCGAGCGTTGTATTCTGCGCGCAGGATTCGCAGATACAACGCGCATTGATGCTATTTGACATTGCTAATTTTATCGAGGAATTTGTAAACACCAATTTGCATGGAAAACACTCTCTTCCAACAGTGACGAGCGAGATTTACAGGTGACATATACATACAAACACTATGTCTCATGAACGTATCACGCGTGTTGGGAGACAATCACGCAAAAGTAGTCAAACATCAGCCTATCTGAGAAGAGATGATATAAAGAGATGTTAAATGATGACATGCAAAAATGTATAATGTAT
The DNA here is from genome assembly GCF_003227715.2 of Harpegnathos saltator. NCBI lineage: Eukaryota > Metazoa > Arthropoda > Insecta > Hymenoptera > Formicidae > Harpegnathos > Harpegnathos saltator. The sequence goes on from NW_020229912.1 coordinate 384,379, forward strand.
ACTACAAGTGGTCGTGCTGATAGTAGTAATAACCAGTGCTCTCTAACTATGTTATGATATATACAGAATAAGAAGAAAGATTACCTACCATGTAATAATAATTAGAGGCACATGTCGATTTTGTATGTCCAAGCAAGCAGTGTAGGAAGAAATATTATATTAGTATAGAGTTATAATCGTCAATGCAAGAAGAGAAAAGAATCATATTGACGAGAGAATGCGACAGTACCTTCCTTGTTTCTGCTCTTTTTCTTTCCCTCCTTGTCCTGGAAAACAGAACAGACACAATACATTTTATATGATGACACAGATAAGATTCGAATATAAGGTGAACGATGACAGTTAAGTCCCGCAATAGTCATAAACGTAATTATCGAAGCTATTGGATATGTGTGCTAACCATGCAGTAACTGCCATATAACAGAGTCAAACATTGACATGTTCTTGTTTATGTCTATAAATAGCAGTCATAATAGTGTTAGTAATAGTAACAATGTTGGTAGTAATGGTAATAGTAATAGAATATTAATGGAGCAGCAGAAAGAGCGTTTAAATATTATCAATCTTGACATTCTCTTTTTTGCGAAGCAGTTATAACGATTGTTTTGTTCCATCTGAGTTATAAGAAGGAACTCTATGAAGTATTTTGTTCATTGTCATTAAATTATTTCCGTCGATCCAATGGTAAGCAAAGTATAATCAAATACTGCGAATAAAAGAAACGATCTAAGGTATGCATTATTATTCTTATGAACATTAACATTGAAACAGTTGTTGTCGCAAATTAAAGTAAGCGTAATAAGCAAAAGCCGTGAAGAAAAAAAAAATAAAGTAACTGGATAACGTCAAAAGAATATCCTTTCTTACGAAAAATAAAAAGAAGAATCAGCTTAAACATTGATCAACCATGACACCACAAGTATCTGAATACTGTCGAAAAGATTGTGTCTGCGAAATTTACACGTAAGTTTGTATTTAAGCTGATTAATATTTGTATGTGTGTGTGTGTGTGTGTTTGTAATATATGTGTATATTAATATTTGTATGTAATATATGTATATATAAATATACTATATATCTCGTTTAGCAACAGAAGGATAATAATGTCATGCACCAATCAGTGCTATGTTAATCACGGTCGAGACTAGAGATACAGACATCTACACTTTCTAAGTATAAAATAGATTCCGCAGAGTAGCATTTGAAAGGGCACCTTTTTCACCTTGTTGTTGGATTCCTTGAGACTCTGAGGGGATGTGGGGGAATTTTTGACTGGGGTCTTCTGCGGACTCGATGTAGGTTGCGCGGGAGTAGCTACTTCGCACTCAGAAGACGGCGATTGTATAACAGACACTACGGGAGGAGGAGAGATCGAGGTAGACGTCGAGGGCAAGGGCTCGGAAGGCGCTAGCGTCTCTATCGGGGCAACACTGAGGGTTTTGGGAGGGGTTTGCTTTGGAGTAGCGACTTTCGCATTCATTGGTGGTAACATTGTCCTAGTTTTAGGCTTCCTCCACCCCTGCGTAACACCAAGACAATATTAGTAGAACACCACTACCATTCAATCGCACGGAACATGTGTACATTATATTTATATCCTTCTTTGTGAAATCTCTAGATGCACACACGGTGGGGACGCCGCCTCTCAATATCGCTTAGCGGAAAGTTACAGAACGTGTGCACGTGTGTACAGAGAATACATTGTCACAAGTATGATCACTTGTCTTCCCGACGAGACATTAACCAGGAACAAATGGGAGAATGACTTATCGGTGTACAACAACTATGGGGGGTAATGAGAGCGAGACGATCCGATGAAATGTCACGAGTCAGATATACACTCTCACCTTGTCGTCGTAGAATCCTTGATCGTCCGTTCTCTGCTGACCGAGCAATCGGTCCGTCTCGAGGTCGGTGTCCGCCTCTTCCTCATCCGCACACTCCTCGATCTCCACATCTGCCTCGTCACCCACGCGACGTGCTTCCGACTCTTCGCTGTTGCTCTCCATACAGACTCTCCGCCTGCCATCCATTATACTACATCTTAGTTAGATGCGTTTACGCGCGAAATAGTGAGTCAGCCAAAGGGTATCCCAAACGTATGTTTCACCCAGCGACAAGCGAGTATTCGCAGCGATAACAAAGAAAGGACAAGTGCAAAGAAGTGTGTCCCGTGATGAGAATATCGGGGACCGACGATGTGCTATATCCACAACAATTGGAATACCCTTGGAACCGCACAGGACAGAACGTAAGATACCTTGGTATCCATATCGGACTGACGCTTGGCTCCGGCGGATCTTCGGACGGTGATTTCACAGGCAGAGTTTTAGTCCTTTGCAGCGCCATCCTAATGTCCTTGATGGCCGCTTCCACCTCGCCGCCTATCTCTAAACTTACACTTTGCCGACCTTGAGGCGCCGGCGGTGGAGGTGTGCCCAAAGGATCTAGCCCGTCAAGCTGCAACTCGTTCGTGTCGTACGAGTTCTCCTTCTTCGCGACGAACAGATCGGGCGACGTGGTCTTCAGCGTGTGTAAAATGTCCTTCGTTACGTTCAGACTAACGTCCTTGCTGGAGTCGTTCTCCGTGCCCAACATGTCGTTACGAGTTCTCTGTATAATCTCCTTCTCGATCTCGTTGATCTGTCGTTTCATGAGCATCACAGTGGGATTGTTGTTGTCGGTGTCGCTCGCGTGCCCACTAGATAGCCCGTCCTCCAACACCGGCATGCTAGTGTATATTCTCAGGGAATCCGAATTATTCCCCAAATCGCCGACCGAGCCCAGGAGACCACTCGCCGGCATCAATTCATTATCCATCATCATGAGGGACACTTCGCTGTCCAAGTCCCCGCAATTGCTATCGCAATCGGTCGTCTCGGGACTCAGCGTGAAATTACGCGAGTGTCCCACTTGCAAACCGACCTCGGTCTCCCCGAGATCCTCGCTGCTACCGGTTCCCACTGACAAGTCCAAGAAGTTGTTCTCGTGTTCACCTGTCTGAAAGAAGCAACCAACACTGAGCGCAAGTGTTCGCTCCGTAATGACGTGTCGAGCTTTTAAACGCGAAAAGCCTTTCGGAGCGATCGTATAGTGCAAGTATTAAAATATATCTGTCTATAAATACGGTGTTATATATTTAGAAGCCAACTACTAGAGCAAGTACAATTTCTGAAAATGCTTATTTCTGTTGGTATCGCATAGTTATTATCAATCTTGCTTGCATCTTAGATCTTTTTTTATTGCAATTTATGGTACACGAGTATACTCATGTATTATAAACTTTGTTTAAAATGCTACAGATACAAAACCCAAGTTCATGCTGTTTATTTATACGAAAGAAATAAATGAAGTAATTTCAGAGGTAACGTTAGGCGATTTATAAATTTGCACTCTTACATTTTGTGGGAATTCCGCTCGTTGCTTTTTAGGAGACTCGTGTACCATAACCTCCTCTGTTGCTGGTGGGCCACTAGCTAATCGCTGACCAACGTATGCACTTCCTCCTTGTCTTCGTAGTTCGTAATCAAGATCCTTGAACGACACAAAAGCGACTTGTTAATTACTCGCGATTTATAAATTTAAATTACTTCTACATTATGCATCTTTTCTCTTGTATGAATAATACAACAATCCCTGGGAATGTTTCTTTCGCAGGTATGTCTTTGGAAAGTGGAGCGATTCAATATCTTATCAGTGAATATATGCATGCTTTTAATAATCCGAAGCAAATAAAGAACTTACCTGGAAAGGGAAAGATTCTATATTGTTCTCCTTTTCTTTCGTCGGCGCCGGGCACTTGAAAAATTCCTCTAATACCTTTCGTGTCTCTGAGAATTCGTACAGGTAGTCGAACGTACTACCTCCTGGCGAAACAAGACTGCTTATATTATCGGCAGGTAAAGTCGATGGCTTCAAAGAGTCCTCCTCCTCCTCCTCTTCGACTTTTGGTGATGGCGGTGAAGGATTGACAGACTGATCCTCAGTGCTAGCATTTTCTATCACAGTCTTGTCTACAACAATTTCTGCAGAAGTATCCTCTTTCTTGATGCATAAAACAGATGAATAGATGTCAGAAATCATTAGAATTCCATTTTAGCGCGCGCGATTTCGTTATAGACGATTCTTTGTGTATTTTTCTACGCACCTCATTGTGATTTGGTGTTGTCGGCAATATTCTCTGTGGAAAACCAGGCCTTGGTGTCATGTACATAGAGGGCGACGACAGTAAGCTAGGAAGCTGTGGATTTTCGCGAACTCCATAACGTCTCGGACTGCCAGAGTATTGAGCGATCGGCAATTCACCAATGACTCTTGCGACTTTGTGATTACGTTCCGGAGAAGGGGAATCCGCTTCGCAATCGCTCGCCGGCGTAACGACCTATCGAGACAAAATGTGAGATATTCCCGGGGAATCTGTAGATTTACCTTCTACATGTGTACCATGCCATTCACTCACTTTGAAAAAGTCTGAAGTATTGCGATGATATGCCGTCGTAGGACTAGGAGTACTCCCGACGCTAGAGCTTGGTGGCTCTGGTGCGATACGACCTCTCTGAGAATCGTCCGTTTCCACATCCAGACTCGTCGTCGTGATTTGGTTCGTGTTGCTCGACGCTAGATCCAATCTCAATCCCTGCCAATTGTCATCGATATCGTCGAAGACAACCACCTCGCCGTCGCTGACAATGGCCATACTTCTCGCGGGTGTATTGTGATTCGACTGATAATCTACGCAGCTCTTTGGTAATCCATAGTCCAGGTCGGTAATACTTTTCGGTATAGTATACTCTACATTATTGCTATTTAAGATTGAATCGTAATTAATTATGCGACTGCTACGATTGCTCTTGGGAGAGTCGTAATCGAGAATCAATTTCGCGGGGTTACGCCGCACCGAATGCACCTCGGAGGCAAACACAGTCTCTGTCACTTCTCGATTTGCACGTTGCTTCCTAGTCTCACCGCATCTGAAAATTCGACAGACGTGTTACACAGACGTGAGTATATATCTTACAAAGAACATCAGAGAACTTGTATGGACACATGCAGAGTTAATTAGTAGAGGCTCAATTACCGGCTTCGCAATTCCCATATGGTCTGTGTGCTCGGGGACTTGTTGTTCTTCTTAACAGACAGTTTATTATCAGTTTGAATGTCCTCGTTATTTATGGAATTCGACGCAGCCAGAAATCGTGATTTTCGAGCTGCTACCTTCCCTCGGCTCTGTGAGAATACCTCTCGTCCGCCAGCAATCTCTATGATTCTGCGGAACAACATAAGAAATTGTTACATGCCTGTATACCAAATATAACAAGCTTATTTCATGATTCTACAAGATAATCTGAATTCTACAGAGTACACATTCTTCAAGAGTTTCATCCTACATAAAATCAATGTTTATTATTGGGACATATGCGTGCGAGGCTAACAATACAATTACAGATATCAGTTACTGCAAGAAGGGGACGCAAGAGTTGAAAGAGAATTAGAGAGAAGAAAACAAATATACCTACAACTCTCCCATCTTACTTAAACCGAAACTACTACAAGGCGCTACGCATCGCTATCGAAACGTGCAAGACATTCCTCGTGAAATTACACTTCTTCGGTAACCGTGGTATCGATACAACCTGTCACAAGTGTCGACGTCGAATTTAGCAGCCAGCGAGAATGACGTACACACCGACATGATGCACCGGGAGGAATAAAATTTCGTCCTGTCGCATCAACCGGCCGAGAAGAACGCCGGGTGTACAATTCGTGGAAACGGAATTCGACGTCTCGCGCGTGACAGGTGAGTTAACCCCAAAAAGCTGACGCGTGCTACCACGACCGTTCGTCTTTCGTTCGTTGGCGCGCGCGCGCGCGCGCGCACAACGATCGCGCGGTCCCCCATAATTTACACTGTGATTGCGTTTAATACGCCCGCCGGCACACGCCTTCTGCGAACTAATCTCATCCTTACGCGCAATTTGCCAGTCTTTGAGATGCGGCCCGTCGACCTGGAATGCTTTATTGAAAGATATTCATCGAGACCACTGACGCGCCTGAGGATCATGGCCGAGGCGTTGACGCGGACGCGCGCGCGCCTGGTATGTGTGTGCGTTGTGTGTGTGTGTGTGTGTGTGTGTGTGATGCGTGTGCACGCGGCACACCACGGGCAGGAGAACAGGCGCGACTTTTAATCTCCCGTTAGCTCCCGTGACTCAATGTGCTCGCGCGTTGCTTTCGACAACACAGCTCAGCCTTATCTCGCTGACTCGAGCGAAGATCAACATCGCGAAATATAGTGCCGGAGCGTAAGTCGTTGCGATCCTGAGTTACGCACTGTGAGTGTGATCTCCCTTTTAAATAACAGATGTAGCGCGGTAGCCGGCGGGATAACCTCAATTTGCGATAGGCTGTTGGCATTTTATAACCATGCGCGTTCGTCTTTCCGGGCATTAACATGCAGCTGTCACCCATACACACGTACATGGGGACGCGGATTATGATAAATAAGTAAATCAATAATGCGTGAGATCAGAAAATCCTGATAACCTAGTTGCATCGCGTGTTAATCGCGAGTACACTACAGTAAAGGCACGGAAAAATACCTCTTTTTCAGAGGTGTTCGGAGGGAAGCTTATGAACCGTAGAAAAAAATACGACTTGATAGATCGATAGAGTACACTTTGAAGATATTTTTATTACGTCGGTGGACGGATATGTTAACATATGTTGCCGTCGCACAGCATTGTAGACCACTGTGATTTAGAAAACCATCGGCGGCATCGAGAAACTTAAGTTGTAATTATCTGAAATGAAATCGGATCGGAAAGTTTTGAAACTATATGAGTGTAATTTCCGTTGCACATAGGGATATTTTAAAATAATGAAATAGCAGCGGTTTGGAGACACAAACTCAAAATTTCACTAAAATTTGGCTTCTCAGACATCTCGTTCTCCGAAACTAAGAAGAATAACCAAAAACCCTTACAACCCTGCAACGGAAACTACTCATTTTGTGAAGTTACTGTTAAAACCGTAAGTCAATCGGTCGAAAATTGCTCTAGTTATGGATGCCGCCAGTTGAGAAAAAGTGATTTTGAGAAAAACGCGTTTAAAGTTTTAATATGAATTATTTAACAGAAATCAGTCGAATATTTTAGCATAGCATAGGGAATCTATTTCAGGGCCATAATTTGAATTCCCCATAACATCATCTCCTGTATCTCCTCACTCTTTGATCTGCGCTGCATTCTTCCTTCGCGCGCCGCTGATTGCGCTCGCTTCTCAGCACCGTTATGTAACAAGTATAATATTTGCATTATATATATATATATGTGTTATATAACGTTATATTTCTGTTATATAATTGCAACTTTTATGAACAGGACATTACAACTAACGTGTATGTGCTTGCAACATCCACGTTATATTACATGTCACATTTGTTATATCACGGCAAACTAACTTTTATTTATCAGTGTTTGCTGAGGATTTGTATAGCCAAAACACATGAAGCTAAAAAGGCTAAGAGGAGTACTAACGATCGTTTCGGGCCGTCAACGGGTGATCGCGGCCAAGTACGCATGCGTTTGCTTTAACTAAAACTCATATAACTCGAGAAATACTTCGAATTTCATGAGACCCTTTGAGGAGCATACTTCTAAAGTATCAATCTTTCGAAAAATGTAAAAAAAAATCGATTTTTTAAAAATGTTACTGTAGTGTACCCCGTTAAGAGTATCCTACCGTGGTCGGAGTATATCGAGAAGACAGTTAAAACAAAATTAGATCGTACACTTTATCGATTACTGGATACGTTATAGATATATTGCTAGAACGCTTATAAAATGCGGCCTGATATTCTCGCAATTTTCTCTAGGCGAATCGAACAGTATCGAATAATTTGCACTTTTTTTCGATTGATCGGCCATTTCTCAAATTAACGCGCCATTACCGATTTTACTCCGACGGTGCAAACCATGTTATTTACAACGTAGTTTCGCGCAAAAAAAAAGCTTTCGTGCAATTTGACATCATCGTGTATTCAAAGCGGAGTGGTCGAAATTACATTCCGAATAACAAAGCAGGAACTGATGTAACGCGTGTTTTCGATTTTGCAAGCTGAAATCTAACGTAACTTAAATCCGTATTTCCGGTCGAACGTGAGTCCACGAAAATTGCGTTTAATTGGGTTTTAATCGTCCCCGAAGCGATCCGAATCCGATTCAAACAAAAATGTCGGAAATTCCGACATGCGCACTTTTGAAACGTTCAAATTAAACACGTTTCCAATTTGTCCGCGACAAAATAACTCTGTTTTACACAAGAATAAAATATAAAAAATATGTATACATATATCGAGGATACATGTTATAAAGAAAGAATGGCGCGGCGGATCATGCGCGTTTGCAACACCGCCGCCCTGTATTGTAATTAGAGATTCTCCCGATTAAGAGTGATTCTCATCAAATTCTAATGAAGTTAATCGACAATTACCAACAGCCTACAGAATTACCAACAGCCAATTTCTAACCGTGTAATTTATCGTCCAGTGATGATTAAACTTTAATAATCCCGTGAGGAACCATATCAGCAATAAATAAAGAATGTGGTATTTAACTGACAGCAATTTGAGCTATAAATTATAGAGGAAAAATATAAAAGAAAATTTTTTCGTCGTTTCAACAGGAAAGAAACTTATTTTCAACTCTTTTCCATATTGACCGGCTGAGTCGTCAATGATCGATTAGCCTGATCAAAATTTCATGAAAATTATCCTAAATGCGTGACTCGGTCCTGACGAGCAAAATTCCTCGGCATTTCAAATCATGAAGATGTCTTCGGGCGAAATTACCGCCGACGACAAAGACGTTCCGCACGAGTGAGCGAGCGAGCGAGCGAGAGAGAAGGAAAGAAAGAAAGAACGAAAGAAAGAAAGGAAAGCTGTTTGCCAGACGGATTACGCCATCGTGGGCGTATTGACTTGTTTGCCATACATTGAGTGGGTTGCAATACATTAATGGTAGAGCGAGTGAGAGAGAGTTGCTATTTGATGGACATATCCGCTCGAGTATCGTTGGCATTAAGCCTGAAATTAACGCCCCGCTGGATATGTGCGATACATCGACGACGCGGACAGCGACTGTCCGGGGGTTGAAACCCGACCAGCACCACCACCTATATCGGCTATCGAAACCGCTCGTCCGCGTGTACGCGACTATAGATACGCGAAAGACCAAACATCAAATAGACTTCCATCGCGCCGGCCCAGGGCGTTTCGCGCGCGGCGGCTCGCAAACGCGTCGCGAATTTAGCGCCGCCGAAACGCGACCGAAGGATGTAACATATTTTCACTGCGTGCGCGCAAAGTATTTATAACACCTCGCCTTTAAACCGCTCGCTATCGATTTCCATGCAATCCCGCCGTTCGGCTCGATAATCCGCGCGTTTTAATTAGTTTCAATTTCTACTTTGCCTCTTTTTTTCTTTCTCGCGCTTAAGTCTCTCTCTCTCTCTCTCTCTCTCTCCCTCTCTCTCTCTTTCATCCCCCCTCTCTCTGTCCCGCTCTCTCTCTCTCTCTCTCTCTCTCTCTCTCTCTCTCTCTCTCTCTCTCTCTCTCTCTCTCTCTCTCTCTCTCTCTCTCTCTCTCTCTCTTTCTTTCTTCCTCGAATTTTAAATGATTTTCAATTGATTAATATTTGTACATATTAATATTATATTACGCGCGCACACACACACACACACAAACACGTATGGATACGCGCCGAGTAATCATTAATTAGATATTACATATTACATATTTGTTTGTGCACTATTCCCTTGCGAAGATCGACAATTTATGGTTGAAACGATTAAGCCAACAAGCCAGCTTTGTAATTGAAGAAATGGAGCGTCTGTTTCGCGTGAATTTCGCGTCGACCAATATTTGACTTCCGACGCAACATTCGACTACGAAACTCGCGGAAGACCCCCACCCCGCTGCCCTGCACTTCCTGCGGCGTTATTTCCGGCGGTTCTCCGCTTTGTATCCGAAACTCTTTGCACACATGGGTGCGCGCACGATCGGATGATCCATTACCTCGAGTCCCGAAGCTTGTAGCTGGGGCCACCCTTGGCCGAGGTCAGAATGTACACGGGGTTCTCCTCGGGCCCGCTGTCGTCCTGCTGCGACTGAGCCTGATGATCGCTGCCGGGCAGACTCCCATACTGCGGCGCGTCCTCGCTGCGTCCCGACGCCGAGGACGAGCTCGACGAGAGCGGCTTCGTGGCGATCGACAATTGGCCCTCGACCGTGAAACCGGGCACCACGCTCGCCGTCCTACGGGACAGCGAACCTGATTTTTTTCTGCCATTCGCTCGTTTCCTATACCTACGAACGTAACTTGACAATCTTAACAATCGGCAATCGTTGCTGTTCGGGGTGGGATAATTCTTAACTAACACAGAAAGCTAACGCGGGGTCGAGCGTTCTCGACGCGTGAATTTTCATCCCGCGAAAACTCGGAGCGAAAGCGGGCGCCGTTGGAAAGTCGTGCGTAAAGTCGCTCGTAGAAGTCGAGGAGTTCGATGGCGCGCACACACACACACATTCGTAACGGGCCGTAGCGGGTCTTCAGCGAGCGGAATGGCTCGTGAATTCGGCCGATAAGACGTCTATAGACGCATCCGCGATCGCGAACTCGAGCCCGCTATGACAAAAAGATCCATCGAAACAACTCGAGTCGAGTCGAGCGAACTGAATTTCAAGGCTCGCATGGCGCAGCAATTGTCCCAATTCCAGCGATCAAATTCTGTTCTTTGAGACTCTTGCTTGCACGAGGCAAACTGGAAATCTAGTCTGACGGGGGGGGGGGGTCGTGAAGCTGACGCGCGACGTATATTATCAGTCACGTTTATCGTCCGATTTACTCGATCCTCCCCAGCCAAAGGTAGAATTACGCAATTAGCCTCGATTAAGCAATTAGCCGTCCCATAACGCGCGTCATTCGCGAGGCGCCGGAAGACGCGCTTCTGCGAAGATTGCCGGCGATATTTCATCGTCTCGCGCCCCCGAGATATCGCCGGCAATCTTCGGAGCTATGTGCTGCTTCTCGCGCGAAATTATCCATCGGCATATTAGGCTCGATCGCTCGAGAGGAAGAGGAAGTTCCTCTCCCGCGCGTCGCGTCACTCCTCTCGGAAGTGCGATTAACCCGATCTCTCCCTCGCTTTCTCCCTCTCTCCCTCTCTCTCTCTCTCTCTTTCTTGGGCACAGCCGCTCCGTCGGCTCTCTCGTAAACCGTAAATCGGTTTAACTTGCCTGTCTGAGGTGTCGCGCTCGAGGTCGATCATGTCGTCCGATAACGTGGGAACGCTCGTCGACGTGTTCGTAGAGGCGATGGTGACGGTTGCTGTGGTGGTGGTCGCGGCGACGGCGACGGCGGCGGCGGCGGCGGCGGCGGTGGCGATAGCGGTGGCCTCCGTCTGGCAGGGGCTGTCATGCGGCTGGCTGCTCTGCGTGGAAGCCCCCGGGACCGGGGGTGGGCCGCCCCTAGGCCGGCATTTCGGAAAGAGTCGGTTCAAGTCGGCGTTCTCCAAGATCAGGCTTGTCATCGCCACGGCGCGTTCATGTCTCTCAACAGGATGTCCATTCTGCGGGGCAGAGACAGAGGGAGAGTGAGAGGGAGCAGTTAACGGAGGTAAATATGTGCGTGCGACAAGTGACATACAGCCGGTGCATATTGGGTGCACACGCAAGTGACGGAGATTCAGCTCTTAATTAGCCTCGCCGGAGACTCGTCATTTGTCCGACATAACAATAACATCGAGGAAAATTTCACTTCATTTCATGAGGTCTTTCCTAATTTCTAATCCCTGGCGATGCCCTCCACTGCGTATCTCGATTCACGTCGTAAATCCTCGACAGAATCAACGTTTGGATTAACTTCCCTCTGACGAGGTCCTGACACGAATCTCAGATAGATGTCCAGTGTTAACACGTTGATCGGCTCGCTGATTATATCAATGTTTACTTCAAGTTCGAATCGCTAGATATACAGCAAACAAATGCAATTTACGCTACACATACGCGGCACATATTCCGGCTCACTTCATCGGTTCGCGATTGGCTGTATATTTTGGCTATATTTGTCCTTCGCGATTGATCGCAATTTAATACGTAAACTGGAGCGTAAACGCGAGCGCGAATATTCCATCGTCGACCATCGGTAATACCGCAGGGGTCAACGTGTTAATCAAGAGATAAACAATGATCCTCGCGCCAAGCGCTCCCTCGCGATGAAGGCGGAGATCGCCTGTATGGGGAGAAAAAAGTTTGCTCGAGTCGACATGACAATGAACGAGTCGAACGAGCTGTGTTATCGCTGAAGCAAACGGAACTCCCGGCTCTCTCGTGGAGCGGACTCGCTTCACGGAGAGGCAGAAATTTCCCTCTTCGCGACTAAAACGCCTTCGGTTCGGTCACAGTCGCGTTAATTCAAGCGATCCTTTTTCCTGCGTCGGAACAATCTAAACGGATCATCGTCATTGTCATCGTCGTCGTCGAAATGCGCACCGCTGCTTTCTCGAGCAAGTGCGCGGGTAAGAAATCCCGGCTCCTTCTTCTGTTTGCTCTAACGAGGTCGTATTCGCACATGAGGGAGAGAGGGAGAGAGAGAGAAAGAGAAAGAGAGAGAGAGAGAGAGAGAGAGAGAGAGAGAGAGAGAGAGAGAGAGAGAGAGAGAAAGAGCGCATGCCACTCAAGCGCGTCGCGGTACTCACGGTGCTCGCGACACCGCGGAAGTGTTATACTTCGTACGACGGCAGTAGGTGTGTTCAAAGGGGTGCCGGTGGCGGCAGTGTGACGATGGGGTTAGGTCAGTGGTGTACACCGAGGCGAAAGGCAAACCGAAATACACACGAACGAGCTGCTGCGCCGGCCGCCGCCTCCGCCTTCTCCTGGTTGCTAGCTGGTTGCCGCTTTCGCGCTCCGTCGAACACTCGCCAGCGGATAAATTACTTCGCACTGGTATCGATAACGGAAGAAGTTGTCGCGTCGTCGAGCTGGAGTCGGAGAGGTAACACGCTCGCTTGTGAGTTACTTGAATATTTCGGAAACGACCCGGTAACGACTCGACGATGACGTTAATCCCCGTCGTTAATAACGTCGTCGATAATGGCGGGGCGCTCGTCGTGATTGTCTTTTTCTTCTTATGCATCGGTAACGAGTACGATCGTTTACTTTATATGCGCGGAGCACATAACATGGCAACACCAATAATTTAATAATAATAATAATTATTATTATAATAATTGTAAGAAGAATGATGATAAAAAATAATAAAAATAAGAAAAAGAAGAAGATAATAAAAATAATAATAATAATAATGATGATGATAATATAATAGTAATAATAACAATAATGATAATGATAATACACTGTTCAAAAGAATTATGGCATAGATCATTTATTGCCGAAAATTGGCCAACTTTGACTGGCGATTACTTCGCGAAAAATTATTGTAGACTAATGATTTTTTTTCAAAATAAAGCTTGAAGTCTCTACTTTAAGAATGTATCTCCATTTTTTACATGCGATACACCCCTGACATCTGAGGGCATGTTTGGTATACTGAAAATTGCAAAGTTTGATGGAATGCATGAACGTGGACAATTTTTTTTCGGGGACGCCGTTTGCATCGTCATAAAGTTCAAATCTTCCTCTTCAATTTGAAAAAAAAGTGGAGTTGCTACAATTTTTTTTTGCAAAGTTACAGCCCTTCAAAAATATCGTTGTTTTTGGCCTTCGGGCCAAGTGTGTACGCGTGTGTGTGTGTGTGTGTGTGTGTGTCCGTGACAGAAGAGATAAGGACCCCGTGGTGCGTCACTTCCACAGTAATTATTGACTCATCGCATGCATCGCATGCAAAAAATGGAGATACATTCTTAAAGTAGAGACTTCAAGAAGCTTTATTTTGAAAAAAAAAAAAATTCATTAGTCTACAATAATTTTTCGCGAAGTAATCACCAGTCAAAGTTGGCCAATTTTCGGCAATAAATTATCTATGCCATAATTCTTTTGAGCAGTGTATAATAATAACAATAATAACAATAATAATAATAATAACAATAATAGTAATAATAATTGTAAGAAGAAAAGAGAGAAAATCCACGAGTGACCGCGTTCGTTAGTATATCATAACCCTCGATGTATCGACTTCGTTGCGGAAGCACGTATGCCGTATAGAGCGAGAAACAGCACCACCAAGCTGGGACATCGAGCGCGCGCACGAGCGTTTATGTTAGTTTCGTATCACTGAACGCGACTTACTCTCACGCGTTCATCCTCACACGGCCGGCATCCGACATACTTATGTAACGTACGTGTAGCACATTGTAACGTATTGCCAGTAATATTTGCCTGCCTGTCGATTTCTAGTGAAACGCCAGAGCGCCGCGCGTACAGATCTCTCCTGTCGGACGCGTTTCCGCGCGCGTTGCTTAGAAATCGTGCCGTTTTTCCCGGGAAATCGCCGGAGAAGGGAGAATTATGCGATGGTGGATAATGTTATTATCGATATTTCGTCAGCAGTGTATTAATCAAATTACAATATATGTACCGTATGTTTCGCGACTTATATTTCCGCCGTATTTTTGCGGACACATTTTCGAGGGGATCCTGATGACGTTTTACCGTTTCGTCCTTTGGACGGTTTTTTTTATCCGTGTTATTTCTGCGTTTTATACGAGTATATATATATATATATGTTTTGACGGATGGACACGACATATTTGTATTCGCGGAATATCAGGAGCTAAATCTTTTATAGTTTATATCGGTGATTAAATGTCGAAGACGAAGAGAGATCCGCTGAGGAGAGAAAGAAATAGATGAAGCAAGCGTGGAATAAATCGGACCAGCCGAGGGAAAGAGTGAATATAGGATCAAGGAAGAAATAAGCAAATATTCCTCACCCGTGCGTGAATTCCCCGGAATCCTCCGCGCGGAATTTAGCGAATCGCGCGATCTCAAAGTTATAATTAAAAACAGCGGCGGCGGCGGCGACGGCGCGCGCGCGCCCGACTCATTTTCTCGAATAATTCCAAGCATGTGCGACGTAATAAATACAAGAAACGAGACACGCATGAGAACACATTATGGTGCAGTGGTGACAATTTGTCATGTAAATCTCCGCGTCCCGTAAAACCCGTATCTTTTCCGTGTCTCGCCGGCTGGGCGGCTGAAGGAATTGGCTCCTCTTTGGACGACGCTGCGAAACAACCGGAATTACGGAAGCACGCGAGCGGCGTACGTTGTGGCCCAAATAGCGTATAATTCGTGCCATAGAATCTAGACCTTATGCGCGCGGAACTTAGAGAGTGAGCGTTCCCCTGTTCGTCGACAGTGATAAAAACACGCTCAACTACTTGGCGCGGAAACGGGATGAACGAACCGACGACAACGACGACGACGCGCTGGCTGAACAGCAAGCTTTCTGTCAGAACCTCGCGAATCTTCCGTCATGAGTGACGCGCAATGTAAGTGCGATCGTTTACCAAAATTTAGGGAAGACGATGCATACAAAGGGTTAACTTCGCACGAGGAGCCGGTCGCCAGTAGGTGAAGAACTCGCGACAGGTTCCTCCTCGGCGACGACGTGAGGCAGAGGGCGGGGAACCTCGTCCGCGAGGACGAGCGATTCCCGCGCGCGATTTTCGTCTATTTTCCAACTCATCGGAATGAACCGAGTTGGCTTCCTTTTTTCTTCCCTCTCTGTGCCGCCGACTGTGCGTATTTCCGATGCATTCGTACAGTCGGTGGCGGGAGGATTGCAGAATTCTTTTCCCCAATGAATTTTGCAACGTCTCCGTATCCGATGAAAGAGAGAGAGAAAGAGAGAGAGAGAGAGCGAGAGAGAGAGAGAGAGAGAGGGAAAGAGAGAGAGAATCTTGTCCTCCCCGTAATTTTCCTGCTGAATATCGGATGCACTCCGGAGTTTATCGCGGTAAAAGTACCGCTGACTGGAAGAAAAAGATACAGAAGTAGTATCCGCCCGATTGTCATCTTCCACTGGAATTAGACGCGTCGGATGAAACTGTATTTTCTCCCAAACGAATGAGAGCCGCACGCGGACTCGCGGGAGAATTCTGACGTTGCCGTGTCGCTTTTTACCGCGCGTGCGAGGCGCATCTCCCGCGGTCGGGTCGTCCTCGATAGAATCGTAAAAAGGCGGGGAGAAAAGAGAGACACGGTAATCTAATAAAGTAGAGTCAGCGTGCTTCTACAAATTTATAGAGCAATAGTCGCCGTAATAAAGACCCGAAACGCGGCGGCCGAACTCACTCGGAAATATGGGAGAGGCGCCCCTATAAGCGCTTTCATCCAGCATTTTCCGCGCACAGTGTCTACCCCGTGGTCATTAATCCACGATCTACACTTTAATGCGAGTTTAGAAAGCGACGCGAAGGACAATGGCGCATATGTGTGTGTATAGACCAGCTGTCCCAGTAACTCTACGCCGCGCGCGATTTCCACTGAAACTGCAGCGCGCCCCCGGCTATCGACTTGCTCCTGTTTTCGAACTCTATCGCGCGGACGTCTTTCATCACGGACAAACAAATCCCTCATAGCTCTTAAAGAGATATATGCTCATTTTCGAATGAGCGAACGAACGGACGGACGAGCGAGCGAACGGACGAGTGAGCAAAATCGCTCGCATCCGTGCGAGAAGATTGCGAGCGACAAATCATCGCGCGAATTAACGCGGCTGACGCGAGTCAACTGATATAGCGGAACAAAGGAGCCACCGAAAACGCACGGTCGATTGAAACGAGATTCCTTCCGCGTGTTACACGCGTTAGCCGCAGCGGGATTATCAGCCGGTGTGTTATTTATAACATTACGCAGTCACGTGGTAAAAGCGCGGATGCGAAATATTTTCTGTTTCAGCGCACCCGCGCATTGTGTCAACGCGTCTCGCGGAACTACAAACGTGTGGCGCGAGCTTTTTCTTGCGCTCGACAATACGCATGGACCTTATTTCACGGACGAGACATCAGGCTCAGACGTCTCGACACGGGATGTTTCGTTTATTTCTGCGAGAAGAGCCGCTCTCTTTACGTTTCTGCTCGAGAAGGACACCTCCCCCTCAAGTTCGCAATTTATTTGAATGTACGCGAATACGGATAGACCTTCTCTACTAGCAACAAAATTACCCTAACACCAGTCCTCAGAAAACTGTATCGCGCTAGGTCGCGTCGATGAAGCAAGGTTCCCAAAAAAATGGCGCAGCCTCGTAAAGTCTACCCTTGTAAAAATATGCATGTATTTTTAATACATCATCGTATCGCGCAATGACGTATATGTAGTTAACAATTTTTTCGTCGTCACTTAGAGAAAGAGAGAGAGAGAGAGAGAGAGAGAGAGAGAGAGAGAGAGAGAGAGAGAGAGAAAGGGGGGAGACGATTCAGCGACCGTGAGGAATACCATCGGCGCATGCGGCCGCATGGCGTTTAGGCTGCGTATTTCGAACCAGCAACAAAATTACCCCTCGTTACTCTGCGTAACAATCATCGGAAAACTATCGCGCTAGGTCGTCGATGAAGCAAGGTTTCCGCGAAAAGTGGCGCGATCTCATTAAATCTACCTTAAAATGCAAAAATATGCATGTATTCTTAATACATCATCGCATCGCGCGATGACGTACATGTAGTTAGTAATCGCTTAGAGAGAGAGAGAGAGAGAGAGAGAGAGAGAGAGAGAGAGAGAAAGAGAGAGAGAGTGAGAAGGGAGGAGGGGAAGGGGATGGGGGAGACAATTCAGCGACCGTGAGTAATACCATCGGTGCATGCAGCCGCATGGCGTTTAGGCTGCGCATTTTGTACGCCTTCGTGACAAAGGTAAAATTATTTTCGCCTATGTTGCTTGGTCGGTCGGCTGGCTGGCTGGCCGGTCGGTCGGTTGGTTGGTTGTTTGGTTGGTTGGTCGGTCGGTTGGTCGGTCGAGAGCTACTACAGTGAAACCGATGTCGCTCGCGTGGGACACTGCCGCGAGCGGGCGGTATATCGCGCGTAAGCGTGTAAGAGAGCGAGAGGGTAAGGCGGGCGTACAGGGAGGGTGGTCGAACACGAGGAAACGGGAGGGTAGCGACGTGAAGGCGAAAGAGAGAACTCGCGAGAGGGAGAGAGGTCGGAGGGTGGGTGGGTGGCGGAGAGAAACAGAGAGAGAGAGAGAGAGAGAGAGAGAGAGAGAGAGAGAGAAGGGGGGAGGGAGAAATAGCGAGGGGCGAGAGAGGGTGAGGGAAGCGGGGAGAGCGAGGTCGTGCAGACGAGAGGGAGAATGACGAAGGAGTGAGAGCGAGAGAGAAACCGAGAGGGCGGGAACGAGAGGGTCTGGTCTGTGCTTCGCTGAGCGTGGAATCAATAGGGGGTCACTGGCACCAACAGATACAATCGGCACATTTTGAATCCCGCCGCGGCGCTGCGCGCCGCGACGTGCAATGCGCTGAGCGTCGTCAACGTCTCGTCGAGTTCGATCGTTGTTCCACGATCGTCGTATGTCCGGAAGAACGGAAGAAAAAAGAAAGGACAACGAAATAAAGGAGGAATGTAAACGCGAAGTGTGGTCGGTCCTAGAACGCAGCTTAGACAATTACTCTCTCTCTCTCTCTTTCTCACCCTCTTTCCCTTTTCTTCTCATCGTCCTGTTTTTCCTGACTTTTTTCCTCCTTTTTTTGAGAAAGTACGCGTGCGACAATAGCGCGAAAGAGGAGTGGAGAGAAGAGGAGAGGAGAGAGAGAGAGAGAGAGAGGCGACGTGCCAACCGAAGTGCTATGCCGCGGTGGCGATCGATTGTCGTCGCACGGCCGGTGCCGCGAATTCGTCTGCGTTTTCCCGTGCGTATCCTTTTTCGGTTGGTATCGTGGCTGTACGATAAAGAAGGAAGTTTGTTCCGAGGTAGCAACCAACGACGACGAGGAAGGAGCGCCTAGACTCTCCTTTAAGAGCGCGCCTCGCTTCGCAAAGTCGTGAGGCTCCGCGACGCGAATTGACGTCCCGTTTAATCACGGTGTGCGATCGTCGGAAACTTCGACGCGATCCGTCGCGATGAGTCGGTGATAAACTTGTTAATTAGAGAAATTTACATGTTGTAACGTTGCTAAGGTACCTCCTCTCTCTCTCTCTCTCTCTCTCTCTCTCTCTCTCTCTATCAATCTCTTTCTTTGGTTGTACTTCTTGTGTCTCGTAATTTTATAAAATACACATCAAGTCCGCACGAAGGAATCTTTAAATGAATTTTGCAACTCCCGATTTGTCGACGACGTAATTCAATTTAACGCTGTCAACATAAACCGCATATTTTTCTACTTGAATACTCGGACTTAAACTGACGATTATTATTATTTGGACACTATCCACACCTAGAAATGACAGAAATTTTTTCCGTCAAGGAAATTTCCGTCCCGAAGGAAATTTTTTTTTATGAAATTATATTTTTCCTTACATAAATATATTATCACTGGTCAGTCTGCATACACAAAAGTATTAAGGTCGACAAAAAGTGGACAATTCGTTAGAATTAAATTTTATCTTGTATATATTATGATATAAAAGGTGAATATTTCGGGAGGTATCGACTTTTTGTAACATTTTCGAGTGTTGAATAATCAAATTTGTCTATCTTTATAGAGAGAATAATTAATTATAAGAATATACCATTCTCGGTTATCCTAATGCCCAAGAAACTTGAAAAAAATCCGAGCATCCTATCCTGAGTTGACAGCGCTAATTCATATCCTCAGATAGAGCATTGTATGATATTTCTCTCTTTCTCTCTCTCTCTCTCTCTCTCTCCAACGCGGCGAATATTTTCAGATGCCGATACTTAGAAACTATTAATGCAGAAGCATCGGTGGATGCTTCCTAGACACGGACGCTGAAGTATTGACACTCGCACGACGCGGACGTTGAAGTATTGATACTTTCCAAGTATCGATATATCCGGAGATATCGAAATATCGGTTACGTAGCGTAATTGGACCGTGTGGTGAGGGAGAGAGAAAAAGAGACTCGAATCGCGCGCGAACTCGTAACATTTGAGCCCGTGCCAATATACAAGGCGCTATGATTTACGTTGCTTTAATCGCGAAGGACACCCTTCGCGATTGTCCGCGAGAACGCGCGTTGCAATTACGGCTATATCGCATTAACCTTGTTTTCCCGCTTGTGCGTTTTCGTGTACGAATTTTTCGCTCTGTGTGTATGTGTGAGTGTGTGTCAAGGTTACAACACAATGCCTTCTTGCAAAATCAACACAAACCGTTTGTCCCTTTTGCACCTGCGCACTTCTGCCCGTTGGCCGGTCCCTTGCCAAAAATCTCAAATCGATTCATCCTTAATGAACACTTTTTCGGGACGAGTGTTATTCACGAGCGCTTTTGTAATTTTCGAAATAATGGGGCTCTATTGAATCCGGAGGAAGAAATGAATTCGTCGCGATAAGCGAAATTGTACGTCCGTAAAAACTCGTAACGACGCACAATGCGGACAAGTATTGTTCGCTCGTTTCTGTCTCTTTCTCTCTCTTTTTTTTCTTTTTCCTTTTACAGGAGCTTCCCCGTTGAAGAATCTTAAATATCTCGTGCCTCCTCTTCATCAAAAACTGAAATTCCTCGTTGCAAGCGGCACGAGATCGAATATGTCGTTTCTTCTTTACAAAAGACGAGCGATGTCGCGAGGACGACCATCCGGGACGAATCGCGGGGGATTTTGCAAGGACGCGAGATTTCGACGCTGTCTTATTGCGCGATCCTGATCTCGATTCCTCGCGTCGCGATGGAAAATCGCAAAAAACTGCGGCACCGCCTCGCCGGATCTCCGTAAATCCAATGAATTTCAAATAATCCCGCTTTCTCGTGGCCACTTGAGATTATCGACATTCGCCGCGGGAACATCTGAGATACTCGACGCGTTTCCATAATCCGATTCAATTAAAAAGAGGAGAAACACGGAGGGTACGTAAAAGGGAGGAGATGAAGATGGAGGGAGAAAGGGAGAGATAGCGAAAGGGAGAGGGAGCGAGAATCGAATCAATTCTGCGATCGCGCGAGGCGAATGGTTCATAATTTTATGCTCGTTATCTCTCCGAGGAAGAACTTTGATTTATCAAAGGGAAAGTTTGCGCGCGCGAGAAAGGGAAGGATCATAATTAGTCAACCCGATAACCAATGCAGACTTCGGACGGTTTTATTGGCGTTAACTCAACGGCGTAAAATATGGATCGTTGGCACCTGAGATTTAATGGCTGTTTGCGCCTCTCCTCGTCGTCATTGTGCTCGTTCTCGCTCTCGCTCTCGCTTGCGCGAATTGCATCGAGTGTGTCGTTAAACGATCCGAACGCGATATTACGCGGATACCGTCGTGTGCACCGGACGACAAATGGCCTCGGAGCCAGCTCGATTCTACTGCACGCAAGGAAAAAAGCGTTTTCTCAGTTAAATCTCTTCAGGTCTTGAAGCAATTTCTACCTCCCGACCTACACACACACACACACGCGCGCGCGCGCGCGCATACGTATTTCGGTTGTTTGTCGCTGAAAGAAAATTATCGTCGCGCGGAAGCTCGGCCGTAAAATTTGCCGAAACACACGAGATAGATATATTTACACCCGCCGTATACCGTATATGCGGATATACGTATCTCGTCATCGCGTCTCGTACGCTATGCCACTGTGTTAACACGCGGTACTTTATGGAGTCTCATGGAGTATCGGGCCTCCGGTAATAATACTACGGATCTAATGGCTTTAATTTAAAAGACTGCGCTCCAGCCCGACGTATATTGTGGGATCACGACGAGTTATGAGGACGCTTCATACGCGGCACGTCTCGCGGTGAGATATCGTCGACGCTCGGGCACAAATTAAAGGGATAAATAATAATAAAGGAGGGAGACGAGGTGCCGTGAGGAAGCGAGGTAGACAGCGGGGAAGAGAGAGAGAGAGAGAGAGAAAGAGAGAAAGAGGGAGAAGGGGAGAGCAAGAGCGAGAGAAAGAGGATGAGAGGGTGGAAAAATGAGGGAAGGAATTCGGTAGCGCCGACCTACTGACTCTTCTCTCATTTCCCGTGTTGAATACGAGAGAACATCACTCTGGGGCAGCGATTCTCAAACGTTTTTCGTACACGGAAATTTACATGCGACGCGAGGGAGAGGAGTATAACGAGGAAGTGTGCTCCCCCTGTTTTTGTATGCTAATTTTCTTTTTCTTGTAAAATAATAATACCGTCGCAACGATACGTCGTTTATTTTACGATACGTTAATTCCGCGTATAATCCGTAACTCTCAACATAACGAATGAAAGAGTTTCGTACAGCGCACCACCGCTGTTTCACGTTCGGTATTTCACGTATCAGCTTTTCCGTTGAATTGGGAATCTCATCTTTCGATTAATTTTAGATGCACTTCATGCATTTTAAGCTCGCTCGAGATAATACAGTTACCGAGAGAGAAAGAGAGAGAGAGAGAGAGAGAGAGAGAGAGAGAGAGGGAGAGATTTAATGAATATCAAGAAGACAGGAAAACACAAATTTGTCGCTGAATGAAATATTTGCCAAGAAAGAATAGTTTGTCTTGAAGATACGATCTCGGTTTATTCAAACACGCCTATTGACATTTATCTTGCGTTTATTGACCAAAGTGGCCGAAAATATAAGACACAATTCTCTCCCCCTTGCTCCACCTTATCGCCCTCAGCGGCTCAGAAATGCTAGAAAATTCTCGAGGGCTAAGAAAAGTTTTTTAAGAGGACGTCCTTTTACACTTTTATAGCGCGTACTTTGGACACTTAAGAACTCGCGCGAGTATATTTTTTGCTGCTTAACAATATGACTTTTTAATGCGAGTCGGCGTAAAAGCTGCGAGGGGGGGGGGAGAGAGAGAGAGAAAGAGAGAAAGAGAAAGAGAGAGAGCTCCTTTATTTTTACTTTATAAATTATTACGTATGTGCGTTGAAACGTTGCGCACACAGTGTAAGACAAATATACGTCAGCGAAGGGAGGGTATAGGTCATCGTGTACCAAGAATATAATAAAGAAATCCTTCCGTGGAAGTTATATATAGATTCTACGTGGATGGTGTCGGCGTGGCGTCTTTAACGGGACGAGAAATGGCATCTGCGAAAATATCCGACCGTGTCTTTCGAAAAAGGCAGAGAAGAAAAAAGCAGAGATCAACCGAGAAGTTCGAATGCGACGCGATCGTAATGTGCGACACGCGACGGCGGTAAATTGAACCGATTAACATTTGCACGACGATCAATCGAATCGAATCGACTCGAAGGAGGACTTCGCCTTCGGGGAGTAGCCAATCGTAATCTATCGGGGCGTACGACGCGATGATAAAACGTGTAATTCCTGATAACGTGTATAATGTCGTCGAAATCTGCATCGGGATCGGTATTATCGCGCGCGCGTCGCCGTGGCTCGCAATTGAATTTTTCAACTGGAAAAGAACCCGTCGCGTCTTTCCGCCATATCGCGTCGCGGTGATATTAAGGCAGGTCTTTTTCTGGTACACATCTTCTCGATTTGCAGGAATTTACCTTCCAGATCGATCTCGCCGTTTAAAACGACACTTAGTGAAACCGGGCAAACTTTTTCAATTTAAAAGACAATCTGACAGAGATATTTCCAATCTCTCTCTGTCTCCCTCCGCCCTCTCTCCACCTGCCCGTTCTGCACCCACTCGTGTCATTTCTTAGCGCAACGCTTGCAACACGACCATTGTCGGAGTCACATTTTCTTCTTAGCTATCTCGTTTGTCATTCGACTCGTCGCCGGGCATCGCCGACGGTCAACAGATCGATACGAGCGCTTGCTGCCGCTTGGAAAAGCGAAATTCAAACGATGTAAATGTCGGTTACTCGTGGACGTTACACGCCAGGATGCGCCGGCGACGATCGATCGATCCGGAATCTCAATGGACGGCTAAACGTCTCCTATTTTTAGCGGCCCAATGTCGCGCCGGATTTTAGGTCGAGCTCACGTCGTCGCGTTTATCAAAACTGGCATCTCGCCGCCTAATTGCCGCACGTATCGGGGCTGACGACCATCTTTATCTTCATCTCCCTCTATCTCCTTCGTGCCGCCAGCTTCCTTCTCAGTTCACTCTGGGATACGTTTCTTCGTCGTTGGGAGAACGCGAGCGCTTAAAAGCAGATATTTCGGAATAATATTAGACCCTCCGCGAACTGCGAGCGCGATTCTGCCACTTCGTATTCGGACGAGCTGCTATCGATTGTCGTGTTTTCTTTCTTTCTTGCTCTTCCCGCGATTATTCCCGTCGAAAATTGCTCCGGCGACCGCGTATGAAATTTCACGCGACTCGTTAGCGAGTTGTGCGTTTTGAGGTTTTGCATTTGCACGATTGGTAATTGATCCCGACAGGACGGGCTATCGAGTTCTTCGTGCCGAAGCAGAAAATGTAGCCGTTCCGTTTCGCAATCAATTTTATTCAATTGCGCAATAAATGTCACGTTCGCGCAAATTTCGCGCCGGCGCGGATAATCATGCAATTGTCGGCTGTAACGTGCGCGTTGTATTACACCGTCTACGTTTACAAGTCGCTCCACGGAGTTTTGCCGTAACTCGGCGGTGTCTCGTCGCTCTCAGCCGGTCGATGCCGAGCCACCCGAGTGCCCGGCCATTTGTTCTTATTATTGCCGCTTCTTAATTATTCCCCAAGTCATCCTACGCGTAAAACTACGAAGACAGTCTGCGAAATATTTTCCGCTGTCGGAGAAATGTGTGGGAAGAAGTACAAAATACAGAACGTCCGAACAAGGTCTGCACTTTCCGCGCCGAGTTTACCTTCGCGCTTTGACGCGCAGGTCGACGGCAGGGAAGAACACGCCGGGAGAAGATGCTAAAAAATATGATACCGCTAAGAGAAACTGTTCGGTTACGGTCACACTTGGACAGCACCCACGAGCTTCGAGATCTCCTATAGAACGCCCGATTTACATTGACGTATTAGCGGTTCTCCAAGTTACGGTCCGTTTGTCTCGCACATTGATACGTTTCTGGACATCGAACATCGAGGCTGGTGATTTATATCCGCGAATCGCAGGGGAGAGGACACCCTCCATCGAGGCTGATGCTTTCACTTTGCGTTTACGCTCCGACGAGCGGAAGCATCTCGAAATAAAAAACCGAAATAAAAAACCGAAGGATTTTAATCGCCCGGCCACCCTTCTATTTCGACAACTATTTTCCCTTATATCGTCCTTACTTCATTTCGTTTTAGACCATCCTGAGGAGAGCCATCCCGTATCGCACAGCGATGCAAGAACGCATCGTAACAAAATGACGCGGCTGACCGTGAGTTGGTCAGAAGTTTGCTTTCAGGAAATATTAAGCGGATCGGAAGCGGAGACCCATCGAGCGACTTCAACTTCAATCCGCGCGGCGGGCAACGGCCGCGGTGAACACGCTGTGTTTATTAAACAAAGAGCCGCATTAAGTTAAAGGTTAAATTGCTCGCGCATAAATTATTATACGATTGCATGTGAATAAATGTGTGCGTAATGAGCAATCAGCGAATCAAATTATCACGCAATAAGTAACGCGCTTCGCAAGCTTCGAAATCGAAACGTCCCGATCGCCGTTCGTCGCGAGCATCCTCAGCTGCGAATATTAGCGGCGGTCTTTAACGGCATTCCTAAGAAATTCATCCGACGGAGAACGCGCTTCCGTCCACGGGAAGATTAAAAGGACGTAGTGTTCATAATGCAAGAGATGGAGGTCGCGTCAAAGCAAACGGAAACGCGTCGCTGCGGCTCGCCCGTGCAAAATTTACGCGGAAAATTATTAACACCGGTGCACGCGGAAAAGTCAAGCTGCGACTATCCGCTTCGGAGACGAGGCGAATGTCTAAGAAGAGGCGTCTGAGAAAGGGGAAAAATGGAAAAGAGAAAAGTAGCACGTCTCCCGGGCGATTTTACAGACACTCGCGTTGCCTGGAAAGAGACGAAACGCGCGGATAATCGCGACCGACATAGCCGAGCCGAAACTTGACTCGAGATTGATCGCGATTCGTCTGGTTTCCTAGTCGATCAGAATCGTGGTCGCGTCAAACAACAAGAATATCCCCGAGCAAAAAATTGTTAGGGCCATTCTCATGAAGCGTAAGGCCCCGATAAGGCTGAAAGTAGGATACCCTAAAAAGGGATACCTCGTTATTACCACATCTCATTATTACCAGGCCCTGAGATGGCCTTTTTGAGGAAAACTTAGATTTTACGAAATGAGGATTTGATAAGGAAAACTGATGAGGACCTTAGAAGGATTTATTAGGGATTAGATTTAATAAATAAGGTTTTGATAGAGAAAGCTGGAAAAGGCCTTAGAAGGCCTTTTAAGGATGTTTTAGATATACAAAATCAAGTTTTGTCATAGAAAATTAATAAGATCTGAAGCGTGTAATAAAATTGTTATAGTTTAATATTATTTTAGTAGGTACGCTCTCTATCTGGTTCTTTTAAAGATTTTTTAATTATACCGCAATTAAAAACAAATTTTATTAGTTTTATTAGTTGCCATATTCATTGATCTGTTCCAAGGATTTTTCTGGTATTGCCTTCGTTTTGAAATGCAACAAACTTTAATAAAAACAGTAGCAGGATTTTTATATGTAGAGAACGTTATATTTTATTGTAAAGTATGCTATATTTTTAAAGTAACAAATTCTTGTTCTGTATCTAACAAGGTTATAAAGAAATAATAAAAATATTCCCTTCTAAGCCCCCATTAATATTGCCTTATAAGGCTCTGTTGTCTTATAAGGTCCTCACAATATTGCCTTATAAAACCCCGTTAAACCATTTATGTTACACATCTTGTCTTTCCATCCCGAGGGTCTGTCTAGGGTCCGATTAATGTTAGGGAAAAATAATCAGACCCTTACCAGAGCCCTATTCATTTTTCTACACGGGAACATCGTTATTCGTTTTCGCTACCAATGTAACATACTTCGCATACACCGGCGGCGCAAGTACGCTTCCACCGAGAGGAGCATTCTTCCCCGATGAGAAAATGTACATTCGCTCGAATGTACTTTCGCCGTATAATCTTCCACGAGAGCAATTGTTCGCTCCGTCTGATCGAGCGAATGCAGATTCAGATCAATCGGGACCTACCGACTAAATATTCATCCCTCGGATACTCCCCCCTCCCCCTCCCGCGGCACAGAGCCGATTTCCGCGATCCGAGCGAGCGTGAGAGCGAGAGAATAGTCAGCAGATGGAACGTTTCCGCGCGCGTGCACGTTGTAACGCATTGTCGCTGGCCGTCCGTCTCGTCTTGTCGCGTTATTGACAATGCCTGACGCACGCCGCCGCGTCTCCGCTTTAGCGGCGCGATAGAGCGCGGCGACGCCGCCCCAGCCTGCAGCGCAACCCCGAGCGACGTCCATCCGCGCGACGGTCCTATCCGACCGTCGCGTATTTTTAGCGAGTTATCGCAGTACAAAGCGAACCCTGATCTCCTCCTCTCTCTTTCTCTCCCTTTCTCCCCGACGCCGTCCTCTCGTCGTCGTTCGACGTGACACGCTTCTAACGATGTTCTGGCCCCGTGAAGAAATGCAAAGCCGACGCAGACTGGATGCGGGGGTGTCAGCGTCATTTCGAAGCAGGTCGGGGTCAGCCTGGAGATGCGACGTTCTCTCGACGGGGTAGCTCGCGTCTTATCGGGGAACGGGAACGGGGGAGGGGGGGGCTGGAGACTTTACGAGTGCGCCCATTATTGCGTGTAATAAAATTGTTATTAACATTGATCGCTCGCGTGGCGAGTTGAACGTGAATTTCCGCGATTTTCCGCGTCGTGGCTATTCCATAGTCGGCGACCGAGAGGGAGAAAAACGAGCGACAGCTAGGGATGTGAAGGGGGTGGAGGAGGACGCGAGCGTTGTGTGCGCGGTGTGACCATTTATCTCGCTCGATTCTAAAATACGGATTGCTCCGTGAGAAAAATAAGAGGAGAGAGAAAAGGCACAGCGCGCCGTCGAGAGCCGGCCTTTTCGCGAAGGCGCGCACGGATGTTAGATCGACGAGATTAGAGACGTACGATTCGTCTGAGAGAATCTCCCCCGCCTCTAGGGTGGGGGGGGAAGAGAGGCGGGTGAATGCACCGTTGCGATAGGGCCGACACATATCGGCCGCCGAGTTACTTGAAAATTCACGAACGCCTGATATTCCACGAGTACCTGTCGGCAACAGGCCGCCGGGAAAAAATGGAGTAAAAAAGAAAAGGAGAAAAAAGGAGCAGCCGAATCGAAAGGAATCGATAGGAATCCATTCCGATTGGCCTGCGAGTTGTAGCGAATATCCCGGATCGGAGATCGGTTTTGATACTCGACGTTGAGAGTACCGTCCGCCCCCTCCCCCCTTCCCCGTTCGTGATATTCTAAATCCGAAATTGTAATATTTCTTCAGCGATAACGGTTACGGTTACGGTAATGCTACGTGCTCGGTGGACGGTATTTTCCGACCGCATCGAGTTCCATCGCGATGCCGCATCAGTAGTTACCTATTTTGTTTTGTTGTAATTACTGTAATATTATTTTTCGTTATAATATAATTGTATATACAACGTATATATAATCTACTCTCCAATTATTTGTCGCGACATAATTATTGCAGCGAGTTAACGATCGACAAGTATAACATCTGTTATTATGTGTTGTCGTTATCTTACTCCATCATAACCGAACATGACGACTTATGCGTCACAGCCGAATAGTCATGTCGGGATATGATAATGAGTCCCCGTTCCAACTGTTACGAAATTTTTAATGGAGTCAAGCCCTCAAAAAAGTTGGATATTTTCCCCATGACTGTGTGTGTGTGTGTGATTAACGGAATGTCTCGCGGGAGGATTTTGTTCTCCGACGTGGAACTCGCCGCGTGGACGCGCAGCGTTAGCGGAGTTTTATTCCGAGGAAACTATTCTCCCTAGAGTTAAACCCTCGTGTGTACACCCGGCCTAATGGCGGAGTGAAAACGCAGAGTAGCAGCTACGCGGTTAGATCGCCAGAGAATATACGCGGGGAATTCGCGTTGAAACTTGGCGTTTTCGCGAGGAAAATACGAAAAATCGCTGTTTACTTGTCGATCGGATTTTTAGTATCGCCAACTCCAGACGCCCGCTCCGAAAAAGCGCCCCCTTCCTCCGACAGAAAGAGGACTATTAATCACGGTATATTGTTAACTGGAAAGAAAGACACGCGCGCATGCATGGGTTTCCAGCTCGAAATTTTGCTTGTACTTTCTTGCGTCTTACCGGAACTTTGCAGCGTTTGCGGCTTGCGAAGGATTACAAATAAGTTGCGTGAATTTATACGAGAGCCGGGTCGGGCGGCCGCTTTGCCTCTCGCCCAAGTACGTAAACGAACAATTTCTTAATTAGTGATTCAAAAAACTTTTAAGAGATGAGGATTCGAGCTTAAGCGGAATTTTGCTATTTCGAGTAGCAGCTCTAAGGTCAAATGGAGTCTAGGGAGATTGTTCCGACCGTGTGTCGAAGTATCGTCAAGGTAGATGTTGTCGATTTGTGAAGCGTCGAAGTGTCGGGATCTAAAACGATAGAAGAGAAATTTCGACTTTTCGGACTCTCTCTAGCTCAGAATTCCAGCGATAAACTCTGACATTCGACAGGACCTTGCGTCTTCGCCGAACGTAGCGACGAAGATCGCGTTGCACGATCGCCGAGGCTGCTGCCCCATAATGCATCCTAGACTTAATAACGCTATTTCAGTCTTTAAGCTCCGGGCCCTCGTCTGTCGATCTATCACGAAACATTAATCCGATACTTGTTTGTTACAGCTACGTACACACAGTGAATGTTTTGTCGGGCTTACGTAGTCAACAAACAATATCATGCGTGAATACAAGATATACGTGTACACACACACACACACACACATACATATACGTGATGTAGTGAATATTTTGGAAAAACCAGCGTGCCGTTACGAAAGAAGGAGGGAAGGCTGCGACGAGGGGTGCGTGAGTGCGATGAGCATAAGGGGAGGCGGAAAGGGAGAAAGAAAGAGAGACAGAGAGATAGAGTTATAGCGCTCTCGATTGAAGCAATCCCGGATTTCGCCGGCAGCAATTAAGTCCAGTTTTCATGAACTCATGTTCGATTAACTGCACACGTGATATGTACGTGTACATGGTATATAAAGAGCGGCCTGTTAAATGTTTCCGCTTGCCTGTCATTTCACACTTGACCTCTTAATACGTAATTCGTTCGCGATTTAAAGATGCTTCCGTTGCAGTGCGTGCTCATCAAGCATCGAATATCCAGCCAAACTGATCGGACGATTGACCGACTGGATTGACTGACTGATTGATCGAATGATCCGAGAGACGAGGAGACGCTCGATTCGGTGGAGGGATGAAATTGAGTTTTTCTCTTACGACAGCTCAATTTGGTGAATTACGGCCGTTCCAGGTGCTTGTACATCGCGTCTTTTCCAATATGAAAAAAAGGACCTTCTTCCCCACTGAGAAAATAAATACATAAATGTCCCTCGCCAAGTCCACGTTCGTCGTACGTCGCGTCTTTTCCAATATAAAAAGCGGGATTTTCTTCCCCGTGGGAAAAATAAAAATATTCTTCGCGTATAAAGTTCACGTTCGTCGACCGAACGAGGACCCTCAAATCACCTCGTTTCAGCTGCCTACTCATCGCGCTGGTTCCAATAAAAAAAGAGAAAGAAAAAGAGATCCTCCTGCTCGTTAAAAAAGTCAAAAAATAACTAAATATTTTCGCTCTCCGCAAAGTTCACGCTCGGCAGGCGAACGGGCAAGCTCTCGATGAAGCACGTGCCGGGTACTCGCGACCCGTCGGCGCGATCCGGGTGTCTCCTTGATTCGGCAGTTCACGCTTCGGATCCAGAGCGCAGAGGGCAAGCGAAGAAGGAGGAAAAGCGAGACAGTGTTAGAGGGTGAGAAACTGCTACATACCCACTATCCTCAACAACGATCCCGGCGCTCCGATCGTGGACGCAGAGTCGCGGCGAGCGACTCATTGGTCGCTCGTTTCTATAGCTAGGAACAATCGCATCGCGATGCTAGAGCAGTTCTCGACGGCTCGGACGTGAGAGAGAGAGAAAGAGAGAGAGAGAGAGAGAGAGAGAGAGAGACCTACGTGAGAAACGACACAGAAAACCCGCGTGAGTCCCCCATGTGTGGATGTGAGTGTGTGCGAACGTGTGTGTGAACACACATACGGGTGCGCGTATATGTGTGCGTGCGCGCGCGTGCTCGGCTCGCCGGCAATCGTTGCATGCCGCGGGCACCGCGGAATCGGGAACGGAAAATCGATCGGCCGTTTGTGCATATGCGCGCGCGTGCACGTGCGCACGTTTCGTGCGAGTGTATTTGCATTCGGCTCACCGGGGTATCCGAAGAACGGCGCCCGAGCCGTCGCCGAGGAGCGGCCGCGCGCGCGATTACGCGGTGAACATGGCTCGGTAGTAGCGATAGGCGATCTCGGCTCGATTTTCAGAAAATCAGTCTTTTCCCTCCAAAAAATTGACTTTTGAAGCGATCCCTTTGATAGCGAGTCAATTTCGCTTGTCACGCTTATTCATCGGTGCTGTTTCGTCTGATGAAGACGACACACTGGGGTCAACATCTCATTAGAATACTGCTTTATTTTTGTATTCAGAAAAAGCTAAAAAACTAACGCAGAAATAACTTGGAGGCAGAAAAAGCTTTTTGAGAGCAGAAAAAGATGTCACGAAGATAATGTCTAAAAGAGGTCTGAAATACGTTAAAATATATAGATGTTTCATTTATAATCTGGAATAATCTAAAATATAATACTAGAATATAATACTAAAATAATTTAAAATATAAATAATCTAAAATATAATGCGAATGATTTTTAGGGAAAATAAATTGTCTCGTTACCATAATGTGATAAACATAGTCTACTAATCACAGTTCGAATTGTTATGAATAGAACAATATATAAAATAACATTATACTATTTTGTTACAAACATAGGTGCATTCATTATAATTTAACAAATTAACTACACATCCAGTAAACACCAATTATCAGTAACGTAGCATCAACGTCATAATTTTCCATTCGATAACGTTATTGTTATAGGACGCACACGTGTTATTTATCACATTTACACTATTGAATGGGAAGTCATTACGTATGCTACTGATAATTGATGTTTATTAGATATACCAATGTTTTACTCACGGTGCGAAATATATATCCTGCATAACCCTCAATTTATTCCCCTTTAACTTTGTTATCCTGCATTATTATTGTCCGCATTACACCGGCACTAGCGTAAGGCTAGAGCAATGAGGACATTCGAAGCTTGACCAATTAATTTTTCTGCTATGAGGCCTCGTATCTTGCATCTAATGCTTGTACTTGCAATTTTACCAAAAAAAACAGCTTTATTACTTATTGAGTTATACGGTTGGTATTTCATGTCAATATCAATCCATAAAATATTTCAATCATAGATCTGTTATTATTGAGAATCTTTTGATGCCTATCGGCCAAAAGAGGCTGCAGAGGTGCGTAATAAGGATTACAGGAAAACTCGTGAACAGCATACAAGAAAATCAAATCGTGAAGTGACGAATGAAGATATCTTACAGTACTTGCTTGTGACTTCAGATCGTTACATTGTTGCGGCGAAAGTCATTTAAATCTAAAAAAAAACTTCCTTCCCTGAAGCCACTGATTTGTTAGTATCTTCAAGAGATAGTGACATTCCCATAGAATTCGATATTGATAGTGACTTAGGGGATTATTTTGATTTATGCAAGATATATAATATACTAATAATAATTATATAACAAAATAATAATAATAAAAACATAATAACAAAAAATAATAAAAAACACATAAAAAACAATAAAACTAGCAAAAAATAAAAAATAAATAAATGATAAAAATTACAAAAAAATAAAATAATGAAAATATACAAAAACAAAATAACAATAAAAATACAATAAAAAGTTGCAAATTGAGAGAGAATGCGTGGATTTATTACGTTTAGAGGTATATATCCTACTATCGCTATTCATTTGTCATTTTTGATTGAAGTCTAGTTGAGTTTCGTTCATACAAAATTTTGTTTTTTCGAAAAGGAGCAAAAAGGTGCAAACAAATGAACCTTAATTACGTTAAGGGAAGGTTCCTGTATATTCTCCAAAAAGAAATTTCTCAAGATCTTTCAAAACTTCTTTTATACATCTTCGAGAATTTTACATTCTCGTGCTTCAAAGATGCTTTTAAAATGCATCAAGCTTTTTATTTGACAAGAACAAATTTTGAATCTTAATAATTGATCTAGTAGCTCTAACTAAGAACAAAAGCAGTAGAAAAGTGTCACTGCAAACAATATTAACGTTTACATGCGGCATTACTTTAAACAGATACCTTAAATATCATTCAATTCTCTATAAATATTATGTTCTATACATATTTGATGTTCGTATCAATAACAAATTTGTTTCAACTTTTTACTTCATATTCAGTTTAATAAACCTTTGAACGATAATTAGAGTCACTTTCAGAGTCTTTATAGCCAAAAAAATTTCAGTCTGTGTTCGGGTTTTCTATCGAATCGACCTACTGTGCGACAGGACGCGGGGGAGAGAGTTGAAAGGCCGATCGAACCTCTCTCGAGCGAGAGAGATTCAAACTCATGGAAGCATAATCGAGTCGCTCCGCTGCGACATACGGAATCCGACGACGCGGTTGCGCATGCACCGGGAGGCGATCGGCGCTCGACCAATCGTATCCGAGCGATGAGTCCCGAACGCGATTCTCGACTGCCTCACGACGTCAAAACAGACGCGTTGGGCCTACTAATTTCGGTCTCGAAGCAGCTTGCGTTTCTGGTTTCCCTTCGCATGAAAAACGAACCGGTATATGAGCTATCATATTGAAGGGAGAAAAAAACGACGTTCCCAAAGCTGCAGACTCAGTCTGAACGAGCAGACCTCGCTCACCCGCAGAGTTCCGCAACGCGTCCTTGTACGATGGGGGAGGATTGACTTTTTTAGCGATTTTCAGAGGACGAGTTTGCCTATCGCGACCAGCGGGCGCTCTATGAAGTTCGTCGACGCGTGAAAGTGTTCGCGAGAGCTTTCTTCCGTCGACCGTACGTACGTAAAGACGGACGGACGGACGGACGGCGATGACGCGTGCGTCCCGTGTCCCTCGTCGCGCCGCAATACCACGTCGGGTTGATTCCCGACGATCAATCGCGCGCGGGAGGCAGACCCGACGGACGCGATCGAGCGACGTGGATGAGGCGAGGAGAGAAACGTTCTGCTCTCTGCCGAGGACAGAGTCGCGACGTCGCCTACGATATCGTCGTTCCGGAGCCGGTTCCGAAGCATGATACGCAGACAGGCAGACGCGCGTTACGCGCGTCTTCGGGGGAAGGAAAGCACCTCGGACTTAGGACGACGACATGCACCCTCTTTCTCTGCTCGCAGCCGAGTGCGGCTGGCATGACGTATCGCGGTATCGGGGCGGCAGGCGGGCGGATCGATCCAACTCGCGTGCGTCTCGTCTCGGTACCGTCGCGAAGAACCCGAGGAGAGCGATCCTGGAACACGACGTCCATAACACCGCACCGTCATCGGCATTACCCTTATGGTGGGTTTATGGTCGTTCGTCTGTCTGTCCGTCGATGACGTCATCGTCGTAGTAATCGTCGTGGTCATCGTCATCGTCTTTGTCGTTACCCTCGATCGTGCTCCGCCTTCTCTCCACCTCCTCTTCCGCCACCTCCGCCGCCGCCGCCGCCAACGTCACCGCCGCTGCGTTCCCCTTAATTAATTCTCCACTCTTTGGTCACATCCGCGCGTCTCTCTTGCCCGAGTCACTCTCTCCTTCTCTCTCTCTCTCTCTCTCGCGCTCTCTCTCTCTCGCTCTCTCTCCCTCACTCTCTCACTCTCTCTCTCTCTCTCTCTCTCGCTCTCTCTCTCGCTCTCTTGAGATCGCCGTCGCTCTGGTAATTACCTTTTTGCGTCGCGTTCAAGGCATGCACTGGTCACTGTGTTAAGGCACGGGGGTGCACTGTGTTCCAATCCTCGGCTCGGCAAACTAACCGCGATAATCCGGAATCGCGAACGCGAATCACACCAGGATCGTACCGAGGGTGGCCGGGCACTGAACAGCCAGATGGCGCTTACGACCGCGCGCCACCCCTACTGTCCGTGCAAACCACCACCGCAACCATCCCCTACCAGCGCGCTGCTACCACCGTCGACTGCTGCTCTAACCTGCTGCCCTCTTCCGCCACCTTCTTCTCATCTACCCCTCCCGCCCCCCGCCCCGCGGCCGCTTGGCCGATACAGCGTCCTCGAGAAGGGCGCTCGACATCGTCCCCGATTCTCAGCCGGCCTTGGGCGCCGCCGGCAGGATTTTTCGCGGGGCATCACGTGTGCGCAACTTCTCCTCCCCGGCGGCCTGCATCATCCCGGGCCCTACTCCGCAGGGCCCAGGCTGCGACTCGCGAACGCGGCCGCGGGGATGTTCGCGCTCGATATCGAGTGCGGGGCGCTACGCTTGTCGAGTGTCGAATAACGATCGAGTTGCCGAGCACGCCGCCTCGTCGGCTCCACGCACACGTACTGTTTGAACTAGCCCGTCATAATACGGCCGCCTCCTTCGACGGATTCGTCGTAATTCGCGGCGATTCGACTCGCGATGCGAGGTCGTCGCTGAAACGCGCGATCCGCGACGCGACGTGCGTTATCGCACGATGAACTCGGCCTCGCAGACGTCGCGAGATAACGCGCGCGTTCTCGAGCGCGAAGGGAACGAGGAGAGAGATGCCCAGCGTGTAACCCACATAGTAGAATTTACGCAAATCCAATATTAGAACATTATCGACGTTTCCACGCGCGCGCACACACACACACACACACACGCACACAGGCGCGCGCGCTCACAGTGTGTGTCTGATAGTGCCGCGCGCGATGTCTATTTGGGGAAATAATTATTGTCAATAAAATTATTGGGCGACGGTAATCGAATAGCGCGCGATAGCCCGAGGCACCGCGATGATGCGCTGATTTCACTCCGTCGCTATGCCGTTGAGAGAATTATGGAGCACGTTAATGCCATAATAAAATTTGCACCACGCGCGCAAGTAACCGAGCGCACGACCCGTGCCCGCTTTTCGCATTGCTCCTCAAGCTCTTCCGCGTACTTTTGCATGCGCGCGTACATGTGTGCGTGCGTATGCGTGTGTACACACGTGCACACGTGCACGGTATCGATCAGAGATATTTTCTGTGTACAATGACACACGCAACACACGTCTCCCCCCGTGGGCATTAATAGCGCCCGCTGATTGAGAAGATTCCGGAGGAAATGCACAGGCGAGCGTGTATCGCCGTTGCCGTCGCGTCTCCACACGGCGCAAAGTTCGGGCAAAGATTTCGGAGACGTCTAAGAAGCGTCCTTTATTTATCTTTTGAGACTCCTCTCAAGGATCGGTTTTTCAATAATGCTTTAAACTCAGATCGTAGTTTAAACTCTGTTCAAAAGCACTAGGCTGTTTTCCCACTGTTTTATTCTGATAGATCAGAATAAAATGTAGTTTAAAGTAGTTTAAATAGTTTAACTAAACTGCGATCGATGACCGTTTATTAAACGTCGTTTAATGGATTAATAAACGTTGCTACAATATAGTGTTTCCATTATTGTATTTAAAATCATATTGTTAAATATTTATAAAAAAGATCAAATATTTGTTACGATGTTTGATGAAGAATATTGTGAAAAGAGTAGTGAAAATGAGGATATTTTAGGACATATAAAACATATCAACATGAGAAAAAATCATGTTGTAAGGCGAAGATCAAATCATTTTGAAATTTGAGATGAAAAAGTATTTCTTCAAAGATTTCGCTTATCCAAAACTACAGTTCATATGTTAATAGAAAAAATTCAAGACTATCCAATTACCAACTGAAAGGTATTGATGTATGTCTCATAAATTAAATGACATATATAGAATATTTTTCAATTATATTGATTTTAACTAATTAACTAATTAACTAATTAACCAGTTGCAAAATATGATGTTTACTAATAATGAATATTATATAAATAATATAAAATTTATTTATATTGTATTTTTTTTTATTTTTTCCAGAAATTAGGCTCTTTCAGTGCGTATGAAATGATATTATTAACATTAAGATCTTTTTAAGCGCTAGTGGATCTTTTTTGATAAACGTAGATGATTTTATTGATGTTCATAAAAGTACAAGTAAAATAATTAATAAAGTCTCATGGGCAATTGCTCAACTTAGATCTGCGTGTGTAAAATTTCTAATTACAGAAGAAGATACTCGAAGACTTTGTGAAAAGTTTTACGATATTGCAAGATTTCCACGTTGTGCGAGTGCCCTAGACTGCATTCATATTAGAATTAAATCTCCACGTGTCTAAAAGTGACCCGCACAGCGATGACTTTTCGTTGCCAACTTAAGAATAACAAAGGTTTATCCTAAACTGTCTTTCAAGCGCATGCTTGAAAAACACACAAGATGTAAAACTAGGTTTATGGATCAAGGAAGGATTAGATAATCTTTAGTTTAAACCACGATTGAAAAACCGGCCCCGAGAGCCGTCTATTAGGAGCCTGCGCTGTCCGTATGTATTTTCGCGATGTCGCAGTTTGCTGCTTCGTACACTCTTTTGCGCGTTTGACTTACATCTACCGGTTCATTTATACATGTTCATATGTCGCTACAACTCTGTTTGCATGTCTGTGGGCGATTTGATTTTACACGCGACAACTTGTAGTCGTGCGCAACGAAGAGGGCTTCACGCCGGGAAAAAATGTTCGAAGCGCACTCCGACGCGCGACTTACCTTCGATGTTCGCTCGTAACGAGCGAGACGTAACAGTGAAAATAACACCGCGGTTTCTACGCGCGCGGTGTGTGCATTTCCAAAATAAATAAATTAGTAACTCGAATGCTAGACTCGCGGCAAAAATCGATAATTGCCCGCGAGATAACATTCGCAAAATTGCACTCGTAAATGACGTT
The DNA here is from genome assembly GCF_003227715.2 of Harpegnathos saltator. Taxonomy (NCBI): domain Eukaryota; kingdom Metazoa; phylum Arthropoda; class Insecta; order Hymenoptera; family Formicidae; genus Harpegnathos; species Harpegnathos saltator. The sequence goes on from NW_020229912.1 coordinate 422,476, forward strand.
TCCTCTGTAACGCATTTAGCGAATAATGCAATTCTCCCTATGGTACGCTCGTAATTATAACCTACAACCATGACAAATGAAATAAACTCAACTAAACAGGAAAAAATAAAAGAGAGGATAATAATGCGTGTAATGAACTTCCGCTTTACGCCAGAAACTCATCGCTCGTTTCAACGTGAAGATTAAAAGACACGAACGGTTTGACATATATCAGGATTGATTATTTATTCGCGTTTTCAATTATGTTCTAAAATTAAGTATGATCGTGTCTGACTTCCTCGATATCATGAAGTTCGATATGAAGCAAAGTAATTATCGTCCATTTTAGAAAAAGAGCGAGATATATGTATTGAACGTAACGATTTTCTTCTTCGATTTCATTCGTCTGCGCTATCTTGCGCGTGTGTTATAGTTTTACCGAAAAAAATATAACACAAGCGCGCAACAAATTGTATGTTAAAAAGGAAATTACTTAACGAGATCTCCGCAAGCCTGAATTATGTACCACGAAACAAGATAGTGCCATCAGCCATATTGACCAAACAATTTGTGACTTTAGGAGTAGTCTCAAACTTGTGATCCCATCGGCCGGCTAAACTGGAAAGGATATTGAACTCGCTGGTTCCTGCGTATAGACGTGGCGCATTGCAAGAAGCGCCACGGTGATGATTTCCAATCTTAAAGCAAAAGCAAAAGGTTGATTGGTTACCTTCTTATATTTCGCTGCACAATAATGGAGGTTTTACATCACCTTTAGGGTGCGATATGCAATGGCCGACGTCCAATAGCAGAGTTCGTTTGCTGGAGACAAAAATAGTGCCAGCAGAAACCGACTCTCCTATTGGATATCGAATCGTCGCAAGTCGGGTGTCGCAGCAGTGAGAATTCTCATGAATGTTCTGCATCCTGCCTGCAGAGGCCACTAGCACAGCTGTCGGATCATATATATATATTATATATCAATCATATATGCACATGCGCACGGGATTTCCGTTGGAGAAGAAAGTCCAAGTACTCACGTATTCTCTACCTGAAAGCTGAAACTCAAAGCAACACGAGGAAGCGCACACGCGTTGTGTCGAGCCAAATTTTCTGAAATATTGCACGCTGACAGTTCTTGTAAATTTTCGATACATTAAAGTATCAAATAGATTATCATGATGCAACTAACAATCCGTGGGCAGGAAACGACTGTTATCGAGTGCCAGGGCGACGAGAAAATAGAACACTTGAAGGTATTGTGATCTTTTGTAGTTTGTGGTATTATCTTGATATTCATTTATTCCATAGTTATATTGCACTTGAGCGACAATTTTCAAGCGTAAAGCATTAAAATGATAATTTAGCATTTGCGCTTATGTATAACGTTAGAACGAGCACTAATGCGAGAATAATATGTAAATTTATCCATGAACGAAAGTAATGAAACTTTTGTTTTCTGAAAAGTTTCCTACATAAATAATTTTAATGATATTTTTATGATATATACATAACATGATATTATGTTTAACTTTTTCGCTACGGCGGCTTTGCTCGCGAATGTGCTACCACGGTATACGGGCTAACCCCAACGTGGACATACTTAAATTATACAGTGAGGAGAATCTAACTTTTAACGCCTAGTGGCGTTAGATGTAATTATAATGTAAATTATTAATTCTTCATTCAACAGATACACATCCTATAATAGATAGCGTCAGATGTTGGGTGACTATAGTCACCATTAATATATCGCGAACATTAAACATTGGGTGACTATAGTCACCATTAGTAGCGAAAAGGTTAAATAAATAGAAAAATGTGTAATTTGTGATATTTATATCTTTGTAGGAAAGAATTGCTTGCCTTCAAGGTTTGCAAGATGAATTTCACTTGTATTGCAATGGGGCTTTGTTGTTGAATGAAACTTGTATCAGTGAACTTCCATCAAATACTCTTGAATTGACCGTACCATTGTTAGGAGGTAAACTAATATATACTATTAATGTCAGTAAGATAAACTATTATGCCATTAAAATAAAATTTAATAGACTTGTGTAACTGTATATGACTGCCAATGTATATAATTGCCACAATTTGGATTTGTAAAATCTTTTTACTATCAAGTCACTTGTAAGATATAAAGAAAAAATTAAAGTGTTTACAACAATCCATTTGCTTTGTTTAGGAAAAGTCCATGGTTCTCTGGCAAGAGCTGGCAAAGTAAAGGCACAAACACCAAAGGTAAAAATCATTCAATCAAGTGTATCTTTTAATTTTATTGTTATATATGCAACTAGAACTACATAATTGGTTTTATAATTTATATATCTGTGCAATGACAAAACAAAGAAATATTTGCATGTTATATTTCTAATATCTTATAGATTTATATGTTAGTTGCATTTATAATATAATTGTAATATATTAGTGTTTACTATTTAGATCAATATATATGTTATCAGGTTGAAAAGCAAGAGAAAAGTAAGAAAAAAACTGGTCGTGCCAAACGGCGCATCCAATATAACCGTAGGTTTGTCAATGTTGTACAAACCTTTGGCCGCCGACGTGGACCTAATGCAAATACAACTTCTTAAGAAACGTATATTGTACTGTACTATTGATTGTTTAGATATTTATCAATAATTTTGTTAAAGTAAAATATGTATGCTTTTAATAAAATAAAATCATAATTTTGAAGTTTTTATATGATACTTTTGTATCGTTGGTAATTTATATCACGATGGTAATCGAAATATAGTATGATATAAATGTTTGTATTATCTTGAGCATAGCCAGCATTGAAATATAACCATATTGGAAGAAGCACTGCCCTACTCTCTCCATGATACGGAATGGTCAGAGAGAGAGAGAGAGAGAGATGGTTAAGCTAGAGACCGTGTTGTCTCTTTTTAACGTCAACTACCGTGGCTAAACACATCGGTCTCGACCTGTACATGTATGTGTATAGTACGTGTGACGAATATCAAATGAGCCAATGGACTCAGATTTATAATTTGGATTTATATACATAACATTATCTTAAATAATTGTAAGATAATGTTAAACACAATAAGGTTAAGTATTATTAATTAATAATTTAACATACTATTTCAGCATAGAATTAAGATAATATTAAAATAGTTTTAAATATAAATTAGGATAATAAATATTGACTAGTGTTATTTATTTTAGATTTAATCATTTATTGGGAATTGAAAATTCAACATAATTTCCAGTCTCAACATTGTGAATAATCCTACTTCTGCAAATAATAATATTATAATTTCATATTACTTATTACTTAATACGTAAATTTATCTTTTCTGCCTTTTTATACATTGTATATTATTTTAATAAATATATATATACATCCACAAAATTAGATTTGTACATTGCTATGTATACACAATTTCAGGTTTTGCTATATACATACAATTTTATTCCGATTCCGAAAATTATTATTTATTAAAAATATTCTTTGATCAAATAAATTTTAGGTATGTAGAAAATGTTTGCAAAGGCAAATGTTTTCAGTCTGGATAATATATCGAGTCTCATGATCGCTACAGTTAGACAAGGAGTCTGTTCTTTTTAGCTGCACCGCTGAACCGGTGCATGAGTAAAGCTAAGACTCCATGCATGCGGTGAGCTGCGGCAAATGCTGCGATGACCAATCAGGAGGGAGGCGCAAGTCCGGTTGCGGCAAGCTCCGGCATGTGTCTGTCTCCTGATTGGTCACCGCAGCCGTTTGCCGGAGCTCACCGCATGCATGGAGTCTTAGCTTTAGAGTGAGAAAAAATATAGTTGTCTCATCCTAACTTGTTGCACCAGTTCAGTAGTGCAGCTAAAAAGAACAGACTAATGAAATACTTGATCTGTTCTTTTCAGCTGCACTGCGGTCACTGCGGAACTAGTGCAATAAGTTAGAATGAGACAACTATATTTTTTCTCACTTTAACTTATTGCACCAGTTCAGTAATGCAGCTAAAAAGAACAGATCAACTGTGTTTTCGAACACAGTTTTCATTCTATGTTCACTGCCGGAAACGAGGTCTAACTGCTCCCGATAATCATCACCGGGAAATTCATGGAAACATACAGCGGATTAAGGCCAATATCAAATTCCATACCATTTTGCGATATTCGCAATAACTATCAAGTTATTAATTATAGAAATCAAACGAAAGAACACGGGCCAAGATGGTATTCAAAAGGCATCAAAGCCTCTCGTGCCCAAGCACGAGCCATATGATCTAACGACTGTTGCCAGCGTGCAAATAGAAGAAGAAGAAGAAACAGAAGGACAATCCGCCGCTACTCGTGTTTTATCTTGTCGCTCTTGCGTCATAGCGGGTATGAGCGAAGCTACTTTTTTTTTCTACAGCTGGCCGACGACGGCAATGATAAGAAGCAGCCGATTGAGAAGATAGTGAGCCGAGTGACGCGGCTAAGGATGTGTTCCGATATTCACTGATAGCACTGAAAATCTATAATATACGTGACACAAACTATGTATTTTCAGTACTGGCAGTGAATTTCGGAACGCAGCTTCAATAGCTAAGCTAGTGCCGCCGCGTCGCTGGCGCGAGGTGCTGTAGCCGAGCGACGGTGACGCGACCCCGCGGCTGGTAGCGAAGCTAACTAGTGTGTGAGAGGTGGTAGCGCGAGGCCGACGTCTGAAATATCTAGAATGACACTTGGGACGTTTAGGACGACATCTGGGACACCTGCACGTCTCCTGAGACATCTAGGACGACATCTGGGACATCTTGCACGACTTTTGGAACGTCTTCGACGACTCCTGGAACATCTTGCACGACCCCTGGGACGTTTAGTAAAACGCCCGGAACGTCTAGGATGACGTCTGGAACGTCTAGCATGACGTCTGAGACGTCTGCGACGTCTAGCACGACACCTGGAAAGTTTAGGACGACATCTGGGACATTTGCACGACACCTGGGTCATTTACCACGACGTCTAGGACGTCTTGGACGACTCCTGGGACGTTTAGTACGATGTTTGTGACGTTTAGAACGACATTTGGGACGTCTTGGATGACTCCTGGCACGACTATACGACGTCTGGAACGTCTAAGACGACTGGGGCGTCTAGGACGACGTCTGGAACGTCTAGGACGACATCTGGGACGTTTAGGATGACATGGGACATTTGTATGACTCCTGGGATATTCAGCACGATGTCTGGGACGCCTTGGAAGACACTTGGAACGTATAAGACGTCGTCTGATACGTCCTGCACGACTCCTGAAACGTCTAGGATGAAATCTGGGACATCTTGCACGACTCTTGGTACGTTTTGAATGGCTCCTGGGACATCTAGGATGACGTCTGGGACATCTTTCATGACTCCTGGGTCGTTTAGGACATTTTCCACGACTCCTCGGACAAGTATGAAGACTCTTGAGACGTCTAGGACGACTCCTGGGACGTCTAGAACGATGTCTGGAATATCTTGGATGACTCTTGGAACGTCTAGGATGACGTCTGGGACGTCTAGGACATCTGGGGCGTCTAGGGCGACGTCTGAAACGTCTAGGATGACGTTTGAGATGTCTTGGACGACGTCTAGGCGTCTAATACGATGTCTAGGACGTATAGTATGACGTCTCGGACGTGTAGAATGACCCTGTGATGCTTAGGACGACGTTTGGGACGTTTTGGACGACGTGTGGAACGTCTAGGTTGACGTCTGGGACGTCTAGGACAATTCCTGGGACGTTTAGGACGACGTTTAGGACAACGTCTAGCTGGATACTTCTTTGATCTTGCCTTGGTTAGCTAGATCTTATAAAAAAAAATTCAATAATTTCGAAACGGCTTATTCAAATTGGAAAAAATTATAGTGCTTTGAAAATGTCTGAAGAAAGGCTATAAGAATGTGCAATAAAAAATTGGAGTTCCTGTTTAAAAAAATCAAGGTGACCTTGTCCTTGATCTTGGCGACGCCACCCAAGGTCAAACTCATAAGGTCAGTAAATAGATCTTTTGAAACGCTACAATTTTTATCTGAAACATTTTCTTCTAAAATGCTTAGTTTTTGTGACATTTCACTGTCCCGGTACCTTTTATAAACTATATACTGTATTGTGTACTATATACTGTTTATATATAATTACGAGTTCAAAATATGACAAGATAAAGGAATATTATCATGTAATATATACTACTATATGCTTTTTCGATATATACTGGTAGCAATGATGTAACGCTGATCCTTATTTGCAGATTTCAATGATCTTTTCGCTGTGTAAGCAGAATGTTTATAAACGCAACTTCTGAATGATATTTAAACTATCAATTTTATATTTAAAATGAGACAAACGCATATTATATTATATATTCAAACGGGAGAAGTAAGAACGAAGGAGTTAAGTGTGAAAAGTTCAAGAAACAGACTTACAGTGCTAAAGATGTATTTACACGATATTTTTATATCGTCGGTAATTTGTATCGCCATGGTAATCGAAATATAATATAGTATAAATGTTCATGTTATCTTCAGCGTAGCTAAAACAATTGGTATTATCACCGCTCTTCAAATACCTCCGGACCTCTTGGGAGCCCTCTCTGTTGCTACAAAAATTTATCTAGAGTTATCAGTCTTTATATTACCAGAGAGAAACCTGAGAGCGACCAATACAACATTTTCTGTGACACCGAGTTTCCGCACTGGGTAAGGGTACGCCATCTGCATCCATTTTGAGAGGGGAACTACCATGGTACATCCACTTTCAGGTCTCGGTGATAAAATCTGCATATGGTGGAAGTCCGTGCTACATCCATTTTCAGGCGGTTTATGTCCGTGCTGCAACCACAGTTGCCATCTCTATACCAGACTATGCACGGTAGTCTATAAAGAGCGGGGGCGAGAAGGGAGGAGTAGAACAAATAAAAGTATATATTAAATGTTAAATCTTTGAATACATGTTGCCGTATCAAAGTCTCCTCTATAATAAACGATTTATCATGTCTGGAGACGCATGATGTATCCTTGCCCTCCGTCCTGCTTCTCAATTCAGCATCCCGTCCGCTCCGGACATTCGCTCGTGGCACTGACAGTGTATATTTTTTTATTTTCGAAGTAAAAGAAGCCAAACGAATGCAATTAAATGTTATTTATCATCATTGAATATTAGATGAAAAGTAGAAGAGTTATTGTCCGCAGCGGATGATCTACCTTAAAAAAAAATGTCGAACTGAAACATTTTAAAAAGTACTGACATTTTGAATACGTCTGAATTCTGCTTTCTGATCCGAAGAAAGGGACTAAAAAATATTAGTTCTGATTAAATTTCACCGCGCTAAATGCGAGATGGCAGTGGTGAATGCTTCGCATTAAAAAGGATTCAATTCATTTCAAATATGCCTTGTATTCAATCGCAAACGATAATTTTCAAATGCGAACTTTTATATTGAAAAGTATTCACTTCTTCTCCTAATTGTTTTCGGATTCAGAGGCATACAAGATTTTCACGTTCTATTCTCCGTGGCATTGAAAAGTATTGGCCCGCGATCCAATCTGAGATTCCCGCAAAGCAGAATTCACGATAAAATCTCGTGAATGCGAAACAATACTTTTAAATACGACATTTTATACAGGGCAAACATTTAATAAGAACGAGACAAAATTCGCATGGGATGAAATTCCACTCTTTAATGCTACCATGACCTTTAATTATTCTCCGAAAACGGCGTTACAACTTTGATACTCTGTACAATTAGTTGCAAACACATCTTCTAATCGTACACATTCCTCTTCAATTAACATAAAGCTAACAAATGTCCGATGCTTCGACAGTAGAGTAATTTTCTTTATTTTCAGTAATCAATAAACAGTAAATCAATGTCGCGTACAGTTGAAAGGCCTCCTAAGCATTCCTTTCATCGTTCCGGAACCTTCGAGAAAAGAAGAGACGCTCAAGGGCAAGCCTCTCTTGCTTCAACCGCCGCCGAGGCCCGCAATATTTACATCGCGCCGATTGTGTTGATCGGCTCGCGAACGACGACACTTTTTGCCCTTCATATTATAATATTAGCGCACCTCGTGTATTCGACCTTATTCCATCAACAGCAGCCGTGCGCGATGCGCTCGTCACTTCCGTCTCGTGTAATTGAAAGAAATGTATCTCGTCGGTCCTCGAGATACTCAATCGGCATCGCGTCGGCATCGCGTTGATTAATCACAAGTCGAATATCATAAATATCCTGCGAGTCGACGAAATATTTGAACTTTTAAAAAAAGCATCAAAGAAAATCACGTTGATGTTGTTATTGGTGAAATCTCACCCTGGTATATATTTTTTTATTTTCGAAATAAAAAATGTCAAACGAATGCAATTAAATGTTATTTATTATCATTGAATATTAGATGAAAAGTAGAAGACTTATTGTCCGCAGCGGATAATCTAACATTTATTAAGAACGAGACAAAATTCGCATGTCAATAGAGACGGTTTAAATTCGACGTAATATGATTCTTGGGACAGACGTAAAGTATTACGAAGTTTGAAGCGAATCTCTCACAGGCATGCTTTGAAAACACGAGTTGTTTTCATTTTCAGCTAACGGAAGACGCAGGCATCAACACTGATCGGCAAGGTGGGGGGTAACCGTGCCTTCCCGATTGTTTGTTTTCGTACGCTTATATATGACTCCGTGATTGCGGAAAGGACATTGCTCCTCGGGCCGACGAACGACGCGCATACCGCGACGCAGAGTAATCGGTTAATACGCGTTTCTTTGTCCCCGAATCTTACTTGCGCGAGTGTTAGAGCTAGAGTCAGTGTCGTCGCCAGTGCTACGATGGAGTATCCAGGGGTGCTGCGACGGAGTAACCAGAAGGAGGACGTCGGATCGAGAAGTCAGGATGCAGAGAAGACTTGGAGCGCGCCGAGAGACGTGGACAGCGATACATCATATATGGTATTCGAGGTATCTCGAGTCATTATTATTACGCAAGATTTTTCTGATTTTAACGGACCTTACTCGAAGTAAGGACATACCCGAGTCGAAATTAGATCAGCATTCATAGTTTATCATCTGAAAAATAGCTTGAAATTTGATTATTCGTTAAACTAATTTCACGTAACATGAGTTCTACTTTTCTTTTCTCATAAAATATGAATGTCTATTCAAGCAAGGTTGCTAAGGCAAGCTAAGGTTTATGAGTACAAATTTGTAATTATGTTCTCAATGAGAAATTGCACATAATTTAAAAAACTATGAATAATGATCTTAGAATCTGATATAAATTTTACAAGTATTGATTTTTATTCGTCTAATAATGCTCAGATTGCTGTTTCCCTTTAGAATTTGCTGGAATGTCCGTTTCTCATTCTTGTTTATCTTTCTTATTGTACCGAATCAGAATTAAAATCTCTATTAGTGAAACAGCATTATTAGACATAACCGTTGTCTTTTTGCAGCTTTAGCTCTTTTGAGAGCTACAATTCTCATCATTCTCATTAGAAAAAAGAAAAGAAAAAAAAGAGAAGAAAAAAGAAAAAAGAACTTTAAGAATGATGAGAATAAAAAGTGTTTTTCATCTCCCATTTCCTCTAATTCTTATATGATTATTTAATCCTTATATATTTATCTCACGCGCAGTTCTAACAAAGACAGTTCTATTTACGTGTTTATCTTTGTTCTCTTTCTTGCGCTGTTAAGCAAATATATAATCAATATCAACAAAAATTGCTCATTTAAATTAAGAATATAAGGATTAAGTACATATACATTATCGAGATAAACGAGTATTAAATAACTGCGGAATACGTCGCTGTTGAAGACTCATCATGGGCGAGACTGCGAGAGTAGCCAGATGTAACGTTCAGGTAAGACAAAGCTTGTTCACTATTGCGCATCTAGATATTCTGCAATGATTTTTCAAATTGGATGCAATTTGCAGGATCAATGTAGAATTAATATTTCGACTCGGGAAAGACTCGGGAATGAGAACGAATTGTCATTGCACTTGGACAATCTTCTGACACTGATTTATGGTATTGATCGATATTCGATTTTCCGTACTGATTTACTCTTTCATTCCTCTACAAGAAAATAAAATTGATACGACTCGTTCATATATCCGCGTTAATTTGATGAATAAATTAAATATTGATCGGTCTTCAATTTTCGGTACTGATATATTCTCTCATTTCTCTATAAGACAAGAAAAATTGATACGAAGCAATCGTTTATTCGAGTTAATTTGTTGAGTAAATTAGAAAGATAAACACCCAAAACATGAGAACAAATTGTCATTGCACATGGACAATTTTCTGACATTGATTTACGGTATTAATCGATATTCGATTTTCGGTACTGATTTACTCTTTCACTTCTCTATAAGAAAACAGAAAATTAATGCGAATCGTTTATTTATCCGCGTTTGTTTCATGGAAAAATTACGTATTGATCGGTCTTCGGTTTTTGGTACTGATTTATTCTCTCATTTCTTTATAAGAGAAGAAAAATTGATACGGATCGTTCGTTTAACACAGTTAATTTGTTAACTAAATTAAAGGGGTAAGTACCTGAAAAATAAGAACAAATTGTCATTGCACTTGGGCAATTCTCTGACACTGATTTACGGTATTAATCGATATTCGATTTTCGGTACTGATTTACTCTTTCATTTCTCTATAAGAAAACAGAAAATTAATACGAATCGTTCATTTATCCGCGTTAATTTGATGGAAAAATTACGTATTGATCGGTCTTCGGTTTTCGGTACTGATTTATTCTCTCATTTCTTTATAAGAAAAGAAAAATTGATACGGATCGTTCGTTTAACACAGTTAATTTGTTAAGTAAATTAAAGGGGTAAGTACCTGAAAAATAAGAACAAATTGTCATTGCACTTGGGCAATTCTCTGACACTGATTTACGGTATTAATCGATATTCGATTTTCGGTACTGATTTACTCTTTCATTTCTCTATAAGAAAACAGAAAATTAATACGAATCGTTCATTTATCCGCGTTAATTTGATGGAAAAATTACGTATTGATCGGTCTTCGGTTTTCGGTACTGATTTATTCTCTCATTTCTTTATAAGAAAAGAAAAATTGATACGGATCGTTCGTTTAACACAGTTAATTTGTTAAGTAAATTAAAGGGGTAAGTACCTGAAAAATAAGAACAAATTGTCATTGCACTTGGGCAATTCTCTGACACTGATTTACGGTATTAATCGATATTCGATTTTCGGTACTGATTTACTCTTTCATTTCTCTATAAGAAAACAGAAAATTAATACGAATCGTTCATTTATCCGCGTTAATTTGATGGAAAAATTACGTATTGATCGGTCTTCGGTTTTCGGTACTGATTTATTCTCTCATTTCTTTATAAGAAAAGAAAAATTGATACGGATCGTTCGTTTAACACAGTTAATTTGTTAAGTAAATTAAAGGGGTAAGTACCTGAAAAATAAGAACAAATTGTCATTGCACTTGGGCAATTCTCTGACACTGATTTACGGTATTAATCGATATTCGATTTTCGGTACTGATTTACTCTTTCATTTCTCTATAAGAAAACAGAAAATTAATACGAATCGTTCATTTATCCGCGTTAATTTGATGGAAAAATTACGTATTGATCGGTCTTCGGTTTTCGGTACTGATTTATTCTCTCATTTCTTTATAAGAAAAGAAAAATTGATACGGATCGTTCGTTTAACACAGTTAATTTGTTAAGTAAATTAAAGGGGTAAGTACCTGAAAAATAAGAACAAATTGTCATTGCACTTGGGCAATTCTCTGACACTGATTTACGGTATTAATCGATATTCGATTTTCGGTACTGATTTACTCTTTCATTTCTCTATAAGAAAACAGAAAATTAATACGAATCGTTCATTTATCCGCGTTAATTTGATGGAAAAATTACGTATTGATCGGTCTTCGGTTTTCGGTACTGATTTATTCTCTCATTTCTTTATAAGAAAAGAAAAATTGATACGGATCGTTCGTTTAACACAGTTAATTTGTTAAGTAAATTAAAGGGGTAAGTACCTGAAAAATAAGAACAAATTGTCATTGCACTTGGGCAATTCTCTGACACTGATTTACGGTATTAATCGATATTCGATTTTCGGTACTGATTTACTCTTTCATTTCTCTATAAGAAAACAGAAAATTAATACGAATCGTTCATTTATCCGCGTTAATTTGATGGAAAAATTACGTATTGATCGGTCTTCGGTTTTCGGTACTGATTTATTCTCTCATTTCTTTATAAGAAAAGAAAAATTGATACGGATCGTTCGTTTAACACAGTTAATTTGTTAAGTAAATTAAAGGGGTAAGTACCTGAAAAATAAGAACAAATTGTCATTGCACTTGGGCAATTCTCTGACACTGATTTACGGTATTAATCGATATTCGATTTTCGGTACTGATTTACTCTTTCATTTCTCTATAAGAAAACAGAAAATTAATACGAATCGTTCATTTATCCGCGTTAATTTGATGGAAAAATTACGTATTGATCGGTCTTCGGTTTTCGGTACTGATTTATTCTCTCATTTCTTTATAAGAAAAGAAAAATTGATACGGATCGTTCGTTTAACACAGTTAATTTGTTAAGTAAATTAAAGGGGTAAGTACCTGAAAAATAAGAACAAATTGTCATTGCACTTGGGCAATTCTCTGACACTGATTTACGGTATTAATCGATATTCGATTTTCGGTACTGATTTATTTTCTCATTTTTTTATAAGACAAAAAAAATTGATACGAATCGTTCGTATATCCGAGTTAATTTGTTGAATAAGTTTAGAGGGGTAAGTACCTGAAAAATGAGAACAAATTGTCATTGCACTTGGACAATTTCCTGACACTGATTTACGGTATTAATCGATATGCGATTTTCGGTACTAATTTAGTCTTTCATTTTTCTATAAGAAAAAAAAATTCATACGGAGCGTTCAGTTATCCGCGTTAATTTGATGAATAAATTAAATATTGATCGGTCTTCAATTTTCGGTACTGACTGATTCTCTAATTTCTTTCTAAGAGAATAAAAATTGATACGAATCGTTCTTTTATCCGACTTAATTTGTTGAATAAATTAGTGGGGTAAGTACCTGCAAGATGAAAACAACTTGTCATTGCACTTGGATAATTTTCTTGACATTGATTTATGATATTAATCAGTTTTCAGTTTTCGGTACTGATTTATTTTCTCATTTTTTATAAGACAAAAAAATTGATACTAATCGTTCGTTTATCCGAGTTAATTTGTTGAATAAGTTTAGACGGGTAAGTACCTGAAAAATGAGAGCAAATTGTCTTTGCACTTGGACAATTTTCTGACACTGATTTACGGTATTAATCGATATTCGATATTCGGTACTGATTTACTCTTTCATTTCTCTAAGAAAACAGAAAATTAACACGAATCGTTCATTTATCCGCGTTAGTTTGATGGAAAAATTACGTATTGATCGGTCTTCGGTTTTCGGTACTGATTTATTCTCTCATTTCTTTATAAGAAAAGAAAAATTGATACGGACAGTTCGTTTAACAGAGTTAATTTGTTGATTAAATTAGAGGGGTAAGTACCTGAAAAATAAGAACAAATTGTCATTGCACTTAAACAATTTTCTGATACTGATTTATGGTATTAATCAATATTCAATTTTCGATACTGTTTTACTCTTTCATTTCTGTATAAGAAAATAAAAATTGATAAGAATCGTTCATTTATCCGCGTTAATTTGCTGCATAAATTAAATATTGATCGTGGACGGGTCGTTCGTTGGGATGGGGGGAGAGGGAGAGGGATGGGGATAGGTGGTAGAAAGGCTGCTAGGAGGGTGGAGGGAGAGGGGGATGTGAGAGGTGAAGGAAAGGAGGGGGTGAGAGAGAGGATGAGGAGGATTAAAAGGATGAGAGAGAGAGAGAGCGAGGGAGAAACTGTGAAGGAATGTAATGAATGGAGGAAAGCGAAAATCGGCGTTAGGATATAAGAATTATAGGAGTAACAGCGGCATAGAAATATAGATATATACATATGTATAAGAATAGATGACTAGCGAACAATTCATTATAAGAGATAAGCGAGCGAGTAGATATAAGATATTTGTAAAGTAGTTATAAGGAGGGGCAGGGGATGGGAGTGTGTGTGTGTCTGTGTGTGTGTGCAAGAGAATAGGGGCGAGCGTAATAGGAAGTAAGGAGAAATTGTATTGGAATTTCTAACCCCGCCAGGGGAATCAACAAAGTATACATACAATTAAATATTGATCGGTCTTCAATTTTCGGTACTGATTTATTCTTTCATTTCTTTATAAGAGAAGAAAAATTGATACTAATCATACGTTTATTCAAGTTAATTTGTTGGAACGGAGAAAGTTGGAAAAATTCAACCTTCGATATCTCCTAAACGGCTAGAGATACAGGCCTGTTTCTTGCACCAAAATATAGTCTTCTCAAAACCCTACATTTTCCTGTAAATTACAATTTTCAACTACCAGTAGAAGCACAGATATCAACGGTAAAAGGTTGGAAAATTTTAACCTTCGATATCTCCTAAACGGCTAGAGATACAGGCCTGGCTCTGGTACCAAAATAAAGTCCTCTCAAAACCCTACATTTTCGACTACAATGACGACTCTCTACTCCCAGTAGAAGCGGAAATATCAACGGAGAAAAGTTGGAAAAATTGAATCTTCGATATCTCCTAAACGGTTAGAGATACAGGCCTGGCTCTGGTACTAAAATAAAGCCCTTTCAAAACCCTACATTTTCGACTACAATGACGACTCTCTACTCCAAGTAGAAGCGGAGATATCGACGGAGAAAGGTTGGAAAATTTTAACCTTCGATATCTCCTAAGCGGTTCGAGATACAGGCTTCGGACAGTTACCAAATTAAAGCCCTCTCAAAACCCTACATTTTGGACTACAATGACGACCCTCTACTCCCAATAGAAGCGGAGATATCGACGGATGAAGGCTGGATATCGACGGAGAAAGGTTAGAAAATTTTACCTTCGATATCTCCTAAACGGTTAGAGATACAGGCTTCGGACAGGTACCAAATTAAAGCCCTTTCAAAACCCTACATTTTGGACTACAATGACGACCCTCTACTCCCAATAGAAGCGGAGATATCGACGGATGAAGGCTGGATATCGACGGAGAAAGGTTAGAAAACTTTAACCTTCGATATCTCCTAAACGGTTAGAGATACAGGCTTCGGACAGGTACCAAATTAAAGCCCTTTCAAAACCCTACATTTTGGACTACAATGACGACCCTCTACTCCCAATAGAAGCGGAGATATCGACGAATGAAGGCTGGATATCGACGGAGAAAGGTTCGAAAACTTTAACCTTCGATATCTACTAAACGGTTAGAGATACAGGCTTCGGACACGTACCAAATTAAAGCCCTTTCAAAACCCTACATTTTGGACTACAATGACGACCCTCTACTCCCAATAGAAGCGGAGATATCGACGGATGAAGGCTGGATATCGACGGAGAAAGGTTAGAAAACTTTAACCTTCGATATCTCCTAAACGGTTAGAGATACAGGCTTCGGACAGGTACCAAATTAAAGCCCTTTCAAAACCCTACATTTTGGACTACAATGGCGACCCTCTACTCCCAATAGAAGCGGAGATATCGACGAATGAAGGCTGGATATCGACGGAGAAAGGTTAGAAAACTTTAACCTTCGATATCTCCTAAACGGTTAGAGATACAGGCTTCGGACAGGTACCAAATTAAAGCCCTTTCAAAACCCTACATTTTAGACTACAATGACGACCCTCTACTCCCAATAGAAGCGGAGATATCGACGGATGAAGGCTGGATATCGACGGAGAAAGGTTGGAAAACTTTAACCTTCGATATCTCCTAAACGGTTAGAGATACAGGCTTCGGACAGGTACCAAATTAAAGCCCTTTCAAAACCCTACATTTTGGACTACAATGACGACCCTCTACTCCCAATAGAAGCGGAGATATCGACGGATGAAGGCTGGATATCGACGGAGAAAGGTTAGAAAACTTTAACCTTCGATATCTCCTAAACGGTTAGAGATACAGGCTTCGGACAGGTACCAAATTAAAGCCCTTTCAAAACCCTACATTTTGGACTACAATGGCGACCCTCTACTCCCAATAGAAGCGGAGATATCGACGAATGAAGGCTGGATATCGACGGAGAAAGGTTAGAAACTTTAACCTTCGATATCTCCTAAACGGTTAGAGATACAGGCTTCGGACAGGTACCAAATTAAAGCCCTTTCAAAACCCTACATTTTGGACTACAATGACGACCCTCTACTCCCAATAGAAGCGGAGATATCGACGGATGAAGGCTGGATATCGACGGAGAAAGGTTAGAAAACTTTAACCTTCGATATCTCCTAAACGGTTAGAGATACAGGCTTCGGACAGGTACCAAATTAAAGCCCTTTCAAAACCCTACATTTTGGACTACAATGACGTCCCTCTACTCCCAATAGAAGCGGAGATATCGACGGATGAAGGCTGGATATCGACGGAGAAAGGTTAGAAAACTTTAACCTTCGATATCTCCTAAACGGTTAGAGATACAGGCTTCGGACAGGTACCAAATTAAAGCCCTTTCAAAACCCTACATTTTGGACTACAATGACGACCCTCTACTCCCAATAGAAGCGGAGATATCGACGGATGAAGGCTGGATATCGACGGAGAAAGGTTAGAAAACTTTAACCTTCGATATCTCCTAAACGGTTAGAGATACAGGCTTCGGACAGGTACCAAATTAAAGCCCTTTCAAAACCCTACATTTTGGACTACAATGACGACCCTCTACTCCCAATAGAAGCGGAGATATCGACGGATGAAGGCTGGATATCGACGGAGAAAGGTTAGAAAACTTTAACCTTCGATATCTCCTAAACGGTTAGAGATACAGGCTTCGGACAGGTACCAAATTAAAGCCCTTTCAAAACCCTACATTTTGGACTACAATGGCGACCCTCTACTCCCAATAGAAGCGGAGATATCGACGAATGAAGGCTGGATATCGAGGGAGAAAGGTTAGAAAACTTTAACCTTCGATATCTCCTAAACGGTTAGAGATACAGGCTTCGGACAGGTACCAAATTAAAGCCCTTTCAAAACCCTACATTTTGGACTACAATGACGACCCTCTACTCCCAATAGAAGCGGAGATATCGACGGATGAAGGCTGGATATCGACGGAGAAAGGTTAGAAAACTTTAACCTTCGATATCTCCTAAACGGTTAGAGATACAGGCTTCGGACAGGTACCAAATTAAAGCCCTTTCAAAACCCTACATTTTGGACTACAATGACGACCCTCTACTCCCAATAGAAGCGGAGATATCGACGGATGAAGGCTGGATATCGACGGAGAAATGTTAGAAAACTTTAACCTTCGATATCTCCTAAACGGTTAGAGATACAGGCTTCGGACAGGTACCAAATTAAAGCCCTTTCAAAACCCTACATTTTGGACTGCAATGACGACCCTCTACTCCCAACAGAAGCGGAGATATCGACGGATGAAGGCTGGATATCGACGGAGAAAGGTTAGAAAACTTTAACCTTCGATATCTCCTAAACGGTTAGAGATACAGGCTTCGGACAGGTACCAAATTAAAGCCCTTTCAAAACCCTACATTTTGGACTACAATGACGACCCTCTACTCCCAATAGAAGCGGAGATATCGACGGATGAAGGCTGGATATCGACGGAGAAAGGTTAGAAAACTTTAACCTTCGATATCTCCTAAACGGTTAGAGATACAGGCTTCGGACAGGTACCAAATTAAAGCCCTTTCAAAACCCTACATTTTGGACTACAATGGCGACCCTCTACTCCCAATAGAAGCGGAGATATCGACGAATGAAGGCTGGATATCGACGGAGAAAGGTTAGAAAACTTTAACCTTCGATATCTCCTAAACGGTTAGAGATACAGGCTTCGGACAGGTACAAATTAAAGCCCTTTCAAAACCCTACATTTTGGACTACAATGACGACCCTCTACTCCCAATAGAAGCGGAGATATCGACGGATGAAGGCTGGATATCGACGGAGAAAGGTTAGAAAACTTTAACCTTCGATATCTCCTAAACGGTTAGAGATACAGGCTTCGGACAGGTACCAAATTAAATCCCCTTTCAAAACCCTACATTTTGGACTACAATGACGACCCTCTACTCCCAATAGAAGCGGAGATATCGACGGATGAAGGCTGGATATCGACGGAGAAAGGTTAGAAAACTTTAACCTTCGATATCTCCTAAACGGTTAGAGATACAGGCTTCGGACAGGTACCAAATTAAAGCCCTTTCAAAACCCTACATTTTGGACTACAATGACGACCCTCTACTCCCAATAGAAGCGGAGATATCGACGGATGAAGGCTGGATATCGACGGAGAAAGGTTAGAAAACTTTAACCTTCGATATCTCCTAAACGGTTAGAGATACAGGCTTCGGACAGGTACCAAATTAAAGCCCTTTCAAAACCCTACATTTTGGACTACAATGACGACCCTCTACTCCCAATAGAAGCGGAGATATCGACGATGAAGGCTGGATATCGACGGAGAAAGGTTAGAAAACTTTAACCTTCGATATCTCCTAAACGGTTAGAGATACAGGCTTCGGACAGGTACCAAATTAAAGCCCTTTCAAAACCCTACATTTTGGACTACAATGACGACCCTCTACTCCCAATAGAAGCGGAGATATCGACGAATGAAGGCTGGATATCGACGGAGAAAGGTTAGAAAACTTTAACCTTCGATATCTCCTAAACGGTTAGAGATACAGGCTTCGGACAGGTACCAAATTAAAGCCCTTTCAAAACCCTACATTTTGGACTACAATGACGACCCTCTACTCCCAATAGAAGCGGAGATATCGACGGATGAAGGCTGGATATCGACGGAGAAAGGTTAGAAAACTTTAACCTTCGATATCTCCTAAACGGTTAGAGATAACAGGCTTCGGGGAA